>NC_085046.1:31688444-31985944 GCF_963662255.1 Cinclus cinclus
AGAGATTTAACCTGTTTATGACTTTTTGATGTTGCATGTAGAATTCTTTCCTAAATGAATTTGTATTTCATAACCCTGTGCTGTATACTCTGCTTAAAATAAATAATTGCTTATCTAAGTTAAAAACAGCCCCCTCCAAACAGCTGAATTCTTAGTTAAACTTGTGAAAGGAATTAGTGACTGTTCCTGCAGATTAATTGCATTCTTTATAAATTTGATTTGTACTGCATCTATAAGGCAGTGTGCATGTGCTCATTTCTACATGGTCGGTCTATAGCATTATCTGGTATTTACTCATAAATTGCTAAACAGGGCGCATATATTTCACTTAGTATCCTAGTCTGAAAATCTGTTTGGTTAGAAGATTTCTTTAAGAAATGAAGGTTGAATGTTCATGATAACACTATGCATCAGTTGTCCAACAACACCATAAACCGCTTTGTAATCAGATGGTTGGGGGGGAACCCCTTACTTATTAGCAATCCCTCCCTCTTTTTTTTTATACTCTGAAAACCTTTTGCTAATAAGCTGAAATATTTTCTGTAAATCTAAATAATGTATAGCTTTATTTGTTGAGGAGGGTGGGTTGGTTAGTGGTTTCAAGAGTAATTCCAAATTTTGAATGCCAAAAAAGGCAATTCAACAACAAAAATTGATTCATGTTGCCTGACAAATCTCTGCTTCCCTGCACAGATGAATATAGTTCAGACCAGTTGGGCACTCCCAAACGGTAACGTTATTGAGAATACAGGTTTAAAATTTGAGATGGAATATATTTTGGCAGTCACAAGTCAAATGCGTGAGCACGCAACAGAGCACTCCCACATATTAATGTGTTTTTCGATTCACCTCTGTAAGAAAAAGCATTATTTAAAAAATTAAATTTTTTCTGGTTTTCATTTGTTTGTGTTTATTGCCCGCAGAAGCCAAGAAGAAGTTGAAATACTTACATAAATATTGCACACAAGGAAACACGGCCAATCTTTAATTAGCAAGGGCTTTTACGACATTCTGCCGTTTAGAATTAAAACTCAACCATGTGCTTCTCCCCACCTCCGGGTGAGGATCCAAGAGGCTCCGCCGTGTCCGTCCCCCCCTCTCGCACGGCCAGGGGCGGGCAGGGCGCTCCCTCTCTGCCCCCTCCCGAGGCCCGAAGCCCCCCCGCTCCGCAGGGCTCGGCGCACGGTGGGTGGGTAGCACGTCGGACCGCCCGCAGCCCCGATATTTCCCATCACGTTTGTTTTTGGGGGACTCGGTTGGGTTTTGGTTCTGTGAGGTTTTTTTGGACTGCAGCCGCCCACGGAAGGCTCCCGCGTGGGCTGGTGGCGGAGGCGCGATGGGCAGCGGGGGCCGGGCAGGCGGCGCGGGGAGCGGCAGCGGGCGCTCCGCACGGTCGCCGCCACGACGGCGAGGACGCCACCGCCCCTGCCTCCGCCGCGGCGGCGCGGGCGCGGAGCCTCCGCTCCTCGCGGGGCGGACACCCGCGCCGACGGGACGGGACAGAACGGGACCGGACAACCGCGCTCCCCCCGGCCCGGCCCGGCCGCGCCGCGCCCCCTGCCTCGTCCGTCCGTCCGTCCGTCCGTCCGTCCCCCTGCCCGCCCTCGCCTCGCCGCCATCCCCGGGGCGCGCAGCCCCCGCGGGCGGCCATAGCCGCTCGTAGTAAAGCGGCGCGGCGGCGCCGCCTCCCATTGGCTGCGCCCTGCGCCTACCAGCGCCGCCCGCCGCCGCGGCGAGGCCGCCCATTGGCTCCCGCGCCGGCCCCCGGGGCGCGTGGCGCGAAAGCGGCGGCGGGGGCGGCGGCGGGGGCGGGGAGGGGGGACGAGACCAGACGAGACGGGCGGGGGGCGCGGCGCCACCGGCCGGGGCAGGGCAGGGCCGGGATGGGACGGGAGAGCCGGCCCGCTCCCTCCCTCCTTCCCTCCCGGCGGCGGGCCGGGGCTTTGTAAGGCGGTAAGTGCGTGCCACGCCGCAGAGGTGCCGGTTCCGGGGGCCGCCCTGCCGCGGCCGTGCCGGGAGGGCCGGCGAACAAAGGAGCGGCGGCGCGCGGCTTCCTACGGGCACGGGGAGCTCGCACCGGAGAGCCGCGGGATGCTCGCACCGGGAGCGGCACGGTCACCCCGGCCCGGGGGGCGGTGGCGGCGGCGAGGGGCCGCCCGAGCGATCGGCGCTCCCGGGCGTGGAGCGGCGCTCCCGGGGGCTCCCGCCGCCCTTCCCGGGGCGAGCACCGCCAGCCCGCCCGGGCAGCTCGTGGAGGCGGCGGCGGCTCGGTGCCGGCGGCTGGTTCCGCTGCCGGAGCCGGGAGCGGCGCGGTTCGGCTCGGCTCCCCCGACACCGGGGGGATGCCGGGGCGGGCCGGGCTCGGCGCAGCGCCTGCCGGAGCACCGGGGTCTGCCCCGCTCCGCTCCGGTTTAGAAGTTTTGATCGTAAAATGCTACAAAACTCGATGAATCGGCGACGGAGAGCGCGGCGGTGCCGGCGTGGAATGAAACAAATAAACCGCACGATGCATCGGAAGTTTTACAGCTTGAGATAATACAATGTAGCCGGCTCTGTTCGAATTTCTTTCCAATAAAACAAAACAAACAAACAAAAAGAATTACAAAGAGGTTAGCCATGTCTGTGCTCTTTTGCTGACCGGAAAGTTGCAGGAGTTCCCGATTTTGTATTGCAATGTGATCACAGTGTTACAGCACTAAAATAATACAAACAGTTTCTAAATAAGTAGTCCGATATATGAAAAGTGGTGACTGTGGCTTAGAACGAATCTCTACATGCTGATTTGAAAGTAAGTATTTTTTTTCCCATTTTGTCCAGGGATCTCTTTATTCAAGTACTGAATGTTCGGTGTATCTTGTTTTCATTTTTCAAACATTTGCAAACAGATCTTGCAAAACAAAAATCTGATCACCTACATTTTGATTACATGCAAATAATTAACAGTCCTATATATATGTGTGTGTGTGTGTGTGAGTATATATACATATATATATATACACACACATAAACTTTTCATCAGTGTTCATTTCACTTGGCACAGCTGGATTTAAAATGGGACTTTCAAAGGAGAGCTTAACCATTTTTCAGGTCGATATGTGAAATCTGAGATATTTGCAGTTATGTTGGAAAGAGCATGTAGAAAAAAAATATAAGTATATCATATATATTACAGCCAGACAAAATCAGAACTTTATTTGATCAAGTGACAGGAATAATTGCCAATATGGCTTCCTCTAGCTAAAGAATATTTTGTGGGGCTTTTATAAGGAGTGAAGAACTGAAAATGAAGGCGTTATTTAAGAAGTAAAAGTGTTTCTCACTAGTTAAGTGTATTTTAACTTGTTTCAGATGGGTTTTTGTTCTGGTTTTGTTTTCTTACAATTTAGAGAAATCAGAATATATTTCTTGTTTGCCCCTGCTTTCATCAAGGAGATCCTTTGCCAAGAGGAAAAAAATATCAAGTAAGGGAGTAAAATGGGGCAGCAACCCAAGCATGAAATCCCTTTGGCGAGAACAATGAGACCCTCCTCTCCAGAATGTGTTTTGCCTTACTGGTATGATAATGGTGTTTTCAGCTAACATCATCGTAGATCTATTGTGAATTCAGTCCCAGGACCTTCTATATCTTAAAATTACAGAGAGGGAGTGTTAATTTTGTTTTTTAATACCTGATATTGGTTAGATTTTGATGCTCAGATTTCCTTCCAAGTAGCCATTATTTATTAATAAGGATATACCCCCTCTCTTTCTCTCCAAAATGCTAGTGTAATATTGGTCTTTGAAGACACTCTGTAACAACTTGCTTTAAATATTTTGTTTAAATCTTAATTTGGATACAAATTAATTATTTTTTTATATTTAGGTAAAATTTAAGAAGGTAGCAGCTCAAGTTCCATACTTTAGTTTGTTTTTGTGTTGTTTTAATCTGTTTGAATAACTTTTAAATAACAGAATATGTTCATTCTGTTGCTGGATCCAGTTCAGGCAATCTTTGGTTTGGTCTTTTACAAATTTCATCAGGAATAAGCATTCCAATTACAATGTAACATTCATGAAAAGAGATGTTTAAATTGGCCATTAATATGTATATCCTTTGAAGAATGTGGTCGTGAATGTTTGTATTTAAAGTGTGTTTTCCCACTACAATATATGTTCTGTCATTTGCTGTGTATTGTTTTTCTCAAGATCAGAAACCATCCTAATGTTAATTGTAGTCATGTTTTTGTTTCCGGTCTGTTTCTTAAGAAGGCTGAATAGTTGAGTGTGTGAATTTTAGATTATATGGCAATTTAAAACTACCTGTGAAGCTGAAGGCTGAGCTTGTGGGATTGTTGGCCCCTCCTGCAGACATTAGAGCTTATACATGAATAATTTCGTTGGGTTGTTTCAGTTATTGTTTATCTGGTCTAAAATAAATTAGGTTCAGCCTTTTGTGTTTCTCATTAAAGTTATACCACGTAACTGTTTCCTTTGCAATGGATTACCTTCATATTTTGTACATGGTTTTGGTATTAAATGCTAGGGAACTTTGATTGCAAGAGATCTATTTGGGTAGGTATTCTCGATTTAAAATGGCTGGCACAATCTTTTTATGTAAGGAAATCTCCATATTTTTCCCCCCAAGTTATGGTTTTGTGAGACTTAAATAGTCAATGAAGCTTGACTGTATTATTTCTGAAATATTTTGTGTAGAGTCTAGTTATTTCCTAGAGTAAGGTGAAGTAACTAAAAGTTCTACAAAAATAAGTATTTAAGTAGCAGAAGAGAGACCTGTAAAACAAAAATCCCCTGCAACCCCATGAGGCAAAAGCTGTGAAAATAAATAGAAGCCTTGGTCTGATAAAATTAAAGTGCATACATATAGCATTAGTTTCCTGCTAATTAATTCCTGTTTTAAAGCTCGATTTACATCTCAATTGAGCAATCCTTGATACAACTGGAGGCACACAAACATATCTTGGACTAAGTAGTTGTTTCCACAAATTCCAGATTCAAGTTTTTCTTCTAGAAATGTTTTTGGTTTCTTTAAAGTTTTGCAACAGTAAACAATCTATCTGAGCTTTTAAATGCTCTTGAAATACTACTCAAACCAAAGTTAGAAAATCAAGTAGGAAAACATGAAACAAGTGATGTATTTAGGTAAACCTAAGCCTGCAAGGCTAGTTTGAGGCTATTTTTTGCAAGCCCGTTTTGAGCCCATTGTTTGAACGTATAGTCATGCTGTAGGAGTGGGGCTGAGCTCACAGAATGCACACTAACAAAGTCTCGTAATGGGGTCACAGAGGCCAGAGAAAAAATTCAGCTTTCTTGCATCAGACCTGTGATAAAGCCCCAGCCTGTATGTAAACAGTGAAACATTCTCACAGGCAACAGCTAGAGGCAAGGCTAATACCTGCCTTATTTGCCTTAAGTTAACAATGTAAAAAAATATAGGCAAAGCTGCATTACCAAAGAAATGCTAAAATGTGTTTCTTTTCGTTCTTTGGGTTGAAAAAAAAAAAAATTGCACGCTTCAATCTACTTTCTTACATTGAATGATGGCTGCAGGAGAATTCAGAAGTGTTTGTGCCCCTCTGTTTCAGTCATGTGTGGATTTCTAATGTTAATACTTAATGCTGAAGTGCTAATTTTGAACTGAAATATGGTTCTAGTCAAAATATGATCTTAATTTCTTTCAAAACAAAAAACCTCCAAGTATCTGTTTTAATATCAATGAAACATAGGTAGAAAGTAACTTAATTGAATTCAGTTATCTAGTTGCTTAAATAAACCCTGAAATTTACACAATTTTAGTTAAATTTCCTGCAGCTTTGATGAGTTCTTAAAAATGGAGCTTTCTCTCCTGGAGTAGAAATAAAAATAATCAAAATAATTAATTCACTGCTTCTAAAAAGATAATAATAAGTGGGGATGTTTCACATCAGTTATATAATCTAATTATTTGATTAAATATAATTTTTTTTTATATCCTGACTTTTAAATTTTAATTACACCCTTTTAATACTGCCTTAAGCTTTAAGAGTCTAAAACTTACCTAAGAACAGCTTGGAAGTTTTGGAAGCATGTGTTTCTAGCAAGCTGTGGTTATTTACTTAGAGAAAAAGTGTGGGCTGGGGGAGTTGGGCAGTGGAAATAACAAGACAGGAGTGTTTCCTGGCTCCACCAAGTCAAAGGCCAACAGGTGCCCCCTCAGTTCCTTAGGAAATCTCTCCCTGGCCTGGCTAAAGGTTACACTCCTGAGCTGCAAAAGGGATTTTCAGTTGCTGGCTTTTGAAGAAAGAGAACATACCAGATCAACTTTCTGGATGCAAAAGCTGTCAACCTAATTTATGGTTCTCCCTGTGTCCTGTAAATAACTTGCAGAAGTTCAAAACAAACTTCAAAGTAGTTCATGGGTGTATTCCAATGAAAAGCAGCAAAATGTCAAGTTTAAAAGTTCTGTTGTCTTAATAATTAGAAAAGAGGTAACAACTCTCTTTTTTTTTTTCCCATAGAAAAATATAGTTTACCCCATATATACTTCCAGAGCTAAGAAACAATTTTGAGCAAAAAAGAAGAAAAAAACAAACAAAAAAACCCCTTGATAAACTGTAGCCTGAAGGAAGATTTTGTTTTGTCTATAAATTATGACTGGAAAAAAAAGTGGAAAATATATGAGATTTTTATACCTGAAATCCCTACAAGAACCCTATTGCACAGACAGCCACTGTTTCCATCTGCTGCAGATAAAATTTAAATTGATTTACTTTTAGTCTTGTACAAAATGTTGGGTGTTTTTCTGTTGGTTTGGGGTTTTTTTCTTTCATGATGGACATCTTGTTGCAAACCTATAGCATGAGAGATATCTGTGCAGGCATAGTCTCATCCTAAAGCTTCTGTGGAGCCTGGGGAAAACAAGCCAGGACATGCTTTGCAGTTCTGAAGTTGTAGGTCAAGCAGCAGAAAGCTCTGAACACCTTTGAGATATGGTTATCAAATTACTATTTCTGGTTGTAAACATCACACTTGAAAAACTCATATTCAAATTTTTAAAGCATACACAAAATCCAGATTTTTTTCTTTTCAAAACTGTTGAATTTCTAAGTTAATAATCCTATAATTTTGTCTTTGTATCTGCATTATACTTCAGAAGTGTATGATTTTTCTTCTCTATTAATGTTCTTGTTAAAGTGTTACTTTTTTAACAAATGCATTTTCTGACAAGTTGTTTTTTTCAAAGATTTTGTAATGTCCAAACCACCCTAACTTATTATGTCCTTATTATTATCCATTATTTTATTTTTATACACTTCAGGGATACAAACAAACTTAAGTCCTGAAGAAGTATATCCTACATTAGGAACTAACTTTAAAAAAATAATAAAGCAATAAATACCAACAACATATTAAAATAAAAACGGTGTTTGGTTGTTTTGGTCTGAGAGGTGAAGACTTCCTTGCAGTTAAATACTGAACACAACACTTAGACTTTCCAGGATAGCTATTATTTTCCATAACTCTTTTTACATGATCCCTGAAATAAATTGGGAATAAGCTTTAGGTATGGCAAAACACTGTACTCCTGACTGCATCAGAAATCCCTATCAATGACTAACCAAGTAACAGATGAAAACCATTCCTTTTCTTGGAATAAGGACCTGCATTATGGTTGGTTGCTATTTTCAACTCTGATCTAGGTGTAACTGAACTAAACAGAAAACAACACTGAGAGAGAATATTTTAACACAAATTTTAAAACTTATGTCAGCCGTGGCCAATGTTGTCTTTTAACAGTAAGGAGTTGTCCTAAAATAAGAATGGGTTCCTTTCTAGCAAACTTCTCTGAAGAAGTCCAACAATTCTCAAGGAAAAAACTCAGCAGGGTAATGTGGTGAGAAATATCCTGGGGGAAGTGGTGGGGCTGCCTTTGACTGCAGCCACCAAGTCCTAAAGGAAAAGCAGAGCAATAGTGGCCAATGGGGCTCATTAGCATCACAGATGAAATGCTGCCTTTTCTTTGACACATCCTTGCATGTGGGCACAGAGACCTGTCCTTTGGGAATGGGGGAAATTGTCATTTTTCCACTCATCATGTAGTATTTCTTCAAAAAGGACATCCATGCCCTACCAGAGGAGTCAAACCTACCCTGATGCTGTGGGTACTAGGTGCCTCCAGATACACCATTTTAATTTCAAAATGTAAAATTTCTTCTATTCCTGGTTTACTTTGGAATTCCCCGATTGGATGCCAGGTAGAAACATGCACTACTTGCTGAAACCCAACAGATTAAATGGCATTTACGGGATCATAAAATAGGTTCTGCACACACATGGCCAAACAAAGGGATAATGTAGGGACAGTAGTAGAACTTGTGTTTACATGGACGCTGTCCCCTTACAGCTGAGTGCTTCAATAGAAAACTCTGGGGTGCATTGAGTCCACCTATGTCCAGTGGGGCGTTGACAGCAAGGACTCGGTGATGTTCCCAAAACACGAGTGGGGAAGCTTATAAAATTAATAGAAGATGCTCTCCCCTCTCTTTTTTTTTTTTTTTTTTTTTTTTCCCTTTGCAACAGTTGCTGCCTAACGATTAAATAAGGAGCCTGTCAACGCGTGAGGGACAGGCTCACCTGGGAGTCGAGCAGGGAGGACATTGCCTGGGGAAGGGGCTGGAGCCGCTGGTGAGCCCGGGCTGAGGCGGGGAAGGGGCAGGGCTGAGCCAGCCGGTGCCGGGGCTCGACGCCGCTCTCGACTCCTCGGGAATGCGGGAGCGGCGGGTGGGCAGCAGCGGAGAGCGGGGCTGTGGGCGCAAGGGCGGCCCGATGGCTTCGGGGCGTCGGGCACTCTGCGGGCTCACCCCCCGGCCGCCTTCCCTCCCACAGCCTCTTCCGTCGGACGCTTTCCTCGGGTGGGGTTCCCGCACGGGCAGAAGGCGCGAGGCTCGGCCCGCGGGCGGGGATGCGCGGCGGGGCCGGGGAAGCCGCGGTCCCGCCCGGCCGGGATCCCCCGCCGCAAAGCGGGGCGGCTGCGGCTGCGGCTGCCGGGGCTGCCCCCGCTCGAGGGGCAGCGGGGAAAGCGCCGGCACCGGCGGCCCCCGCCGCCTCTTCCTTCCCGGCTGCTCTCCCAGCCCCCCTCGCCCGCCCCGCGTCCCTTCACACCCCGCAGAAATCCCTCCCCGGCCCCGTCCGCCCCCGCCCCCAGCCCCTGCCCGCGCCGGGGTCGCGGAGTGCCGGCAGATTGCGGCGGGGGGCCCCCGGCTGGAAAAGGGCCGGGAGGGCAGCAGCCGCTGGAGGACAAGCACACGGTGCCTTCTGGAAGATGCTCCTTTGCAGTAGCCACAAAAGACCGGGGATAAAGACAACAGAGATCCCGGGTTCCAAGCAGTGGGAGAAAGCAAGGCGCCAATATTTTCCTTTGCGCTGACCCCGCGAAAGGTGCCCCAACCTCACCGCCAAGGAAAAGCTAAACCGCCCCAAAATGTTTGAGCATGTGCGGGTTTTTGCATTAACAATTCACACTTGGCTCTATAAATATTTAAATTGGGACATTATTAAGCTTGTGCCTATTCAGACATATGCCCCTAGCAGGGATGTTGGCTCCTCACGTTTTCTTTGTGGTGTTGAAGATAGTAGAAACAGAGGAAGAAGAGTGTGTACATGTGTGATTCCCAAGAAAGTGGATTTCACATCCCTGCATAGATAAAACACACCACTCTTCCCAAGTGCTATAGGCAAATCTGATGTCAGAAAGACTGATGTCCTAGGCAATGATTTTCAGAATGCTTCCTTTACTGCCAACAAAAGCCAAAGAGAAAAGGGTAGCAAGTTCTAAGCCAGAGAGCAAGCCACCCTGTGAGAGCTGTATCCCACAAAAAGGCTGGATTCAGCCCTACCAGGGTACTGGCACAGACCCTGAAGACCTGTTCAGAATCTTGTATTTTAACGAAATAGAGTTCTATCCTTCCCAGTGCCTTCACATTCTCATTTTCAGAGCACCAGGATCCTTGCTGTTCAACAGAGGCAGCTAGTCATGAAGTTTGATGCGTATTTACACAGGAAAAGCGTGACAAACCTCTGGTGCTGCTTGTTTTCCTACTTAGTCTCTACTCTTCTTTGCTCAACTTGTAGCCATGCCTTTTCTGATTTAACTGGGTTTCTTTTCTACCCCCTCCTTCCCTTTACAACTCTTGACCTTAATCTTTCACCAAAATTTCTTTCCCCAGCTGTTATTCTCTATCTCCCTGTCTCTCTACCTGCCTCCCTCCCCTCTTCTCTTTGTTGAACAGTATTTGGTGCCTCTATCCCTCTGGAAGCCCATTTAGGCAATGAACTATGTGGTGATGTACTTCTCATGTAGGTTTCCCTATTTGCAGGGTTCCCACTTGCCTCTGAGAACAGATTTGGTGAGTGTCAGGCTTTGCTGCTGCTTTAGGGAATTCCTGTGAGCTCAAACTGGGTTTTGGACGGGGCAGAGAAGAAGCAGCCCCAAGGGGCAGTGAAAGACTAGTTCAATATAATATGCTTGAGCAGTTCCTTCACAGGATTGTTCTTGAAAAACAGTGTTCAGGTATCTTACAACTTTTTTGATGACTGGTCTCCATGAGTAGGACTTTAGTGATGGAAAAGTCTCATCAGAGGTTTGGGTGGAGCAGCCTTGGGCTCAGGAAGCTGCTGCTGATGGAAATGCTGGGGTCAGCATGCTCTGAAGCTCAGGCAGACACTGGCTACAGCAGAGGCAGTTTCTGCCAAGAAATTGGCACTGTGTTGGAGAAGAAGCAGTGCAGACCCTGAGCTGATAGGAGGAAGTAAAAAAGCAGATGAGATCTTTGTGGGTTTGCAGTAACTGATGTCTGACAGGAAGAGCAAATTCACGCCAGCATAAAGGAAAGCAAAAAAAGGAGGAGTGCAGTAGTCAAAAAATCCATATTGTTCACTCAGTAACTAAAGAGATGTCTGACTCCAGAAGGAAAACAGTGTATTAGCTGCAAGAAGAAATATAAAACTTTCTGTAGCTCACTCTGGAACTGAAGTTTTGCTTCTTTATTAATGACTTTTAGGATTGTAAACATCACCTTCTCCCTGCAAATCTCTCTGCTGTTTATGTAATTTTACAAGTTCCATGGTTATTGATTTAAATGTTAATAGTTTGTACTCAGCAATATACCATACAAATGGATTCATCACAAATCAACTTTCTGTAATAAGAACCTTCACTGCAGCTGGAAGTGAGGAAGTGACAGTGCTGCAGAAAGATGAGGTAACAGAGAAGGACTGGCAGAAGGGAAAGTCTTAGCACTGGTTGCAGAAAGTGGAAGAAACAGAGCTTCAGGCAGTGCCATCCACTGCCAGAAGTGACTTCTTGGACAAGCAGAATTTCTTCCTCATTTTCATCTTCATCTTGCTAAATTCTGCTCTTCTCCACAGGAAGAGATCACAAAATTTCTGCAGCCACCTTCTCCACAGTGTGTTTGTCCCATGGTGTATCCCAGAATGTCCTCTTTCTACAAACTGTTTCTCTCCAAATTCTTGTTCTCAGTAACCCCTTCCCTTCCCTTCCCTTCCCTTCCCTTCCCTTCCCTTCCCTTCCCTTCCCTTCCCTTCCCTTCCCTTCCCTTCCCTTCCCTTCCCTTCCCTTCCCTTCCCTTCCCTTCCCTTCCCTTCCCTTCCCTTCCCTTCCCTTCCCTTCCCTTCCCTTCCCTTCCCTTCCCTTCCCTTCCCTTCCCTTCCCTTCCCTTCCCTTCCCTTCCCTTCCCTTCTTCCTGAGCAATTTCTGAATTTTCCAATTTGCACTTCTGTCCTCAGCCTTGATTTCCCTTCTCCTTGCTCACAGTGCAGTGTGGCTTAGCAAAACAACAGGGAATTCCTTCCTTACATCTCCTTTCTCTCTTCACTTCTGTTGGATTCATTATTCCTGTTGGTGAAGCTCACAAATGCCATTTAGCTTTTGCCACACACCCAAATGGCTGGCAAATCCTTCCTATCTCTCTCTCTTACACACAACAGTTTTCTTCTTTCATCTTTTCCAAGGAGGAACTTTACTTTGATTACAAAGGTGATGCTGATTTTGACAACACTTTCTCTTGTTAGAGGGGAAGATCACCTTCCCAGCAAAGGAAGAGAATCAAAGTGGAACCTTTCCTGATTAAGTCTGATCCAATGCACCTGGTGAAATTTTGGAAATTCTTGGGCATCTCCTCAGCATTCTACTTACATTCCTCCTGATTAGTAGAAGATTATGGGACGTTTTTGCATGGATATCACCATCAAGAAAGTAAGCCTGCAGCATGTTTCAATGAGCCATTGTCGTGCTGATATTTAAGAAGCTAACTCATAAAATTATCACTATAGCCATGGAGGCCAAAGCTTTCTTACTCCAAACAAATTAGAAATCATAGAATCAGAGAATCATAAAATATCCTGATTTGGAAGGGATCCACAAGGATCAACAAATCCAACTTTTAGAAAGGAGAGTGTGATAAAAAGACCTTGGTGGTGTTTGGAGCTGCCAGAGTTTTTGGGGCTGCTTCTTCCCTGGGGCTGTTATTAATTAGGGACTCAACGCTGGTCCGTGCCGATTTCCAGCAGCAAGAGGGTCAAACAGCTGCTCAGATACATTTAGTTGCCTGTGACGTGCCTTCGGTAAAAGGCAGTGAGACAGCAGAGTGAAGTCGCAGTGGAACTAATGAGCTAAAAGTAGAAAGCAGGAGGGGACAAGAGCAGGTGGCTTTAGCAGGCGGGAAAAGGAAGGTTTATATTTCCACATGCCACAGAGGATGATTTTAGCTATCTGGGTAGGTATTCAAGTGGAAATCCTCTCTGCCGCTAGCCTGGCTCAGCAAGAGATGAGCAGAGATGCTGCTCTTAGAGCCTGGTTACCTCCCGATATCCATTTCACCAGTCCCAATGGGGTAGGTGGGTGCTGAAGCCAGAACTGGATACATCAACAGCTGCTCCTGGTCCAACCAGAGATGATAGCACCCCCCTTCCTTGGATTTGCTAAGCTTCACCATGCGGTGTGCTGCAATGCAAGCAGCAGCTGCAATTTACTTTTTCCTTGAGAAGTTGTTGAAGGAATGAGTTTCATCTTTGGGACACAGACTTGGCCAGGGACAGCCATGATTTATCACCTGCAGGATGCCATGCTGGGCTGGCTCACAGGCTCGTGCTGGTGGGGGACACAGCTCCTCCCTTGGCACCATGGGGCTGGACCAGCTGGGAGGGCAGGGTGTGGAAGCCAGATGCTCCTCCTGGATGAGACAAGGATCATTGTGACACACACCACAGGTGTTGCAGGGTTGTGACTGTAGGTCTGTCCTAAGCAAACAGGAAACCCACCAGGGCAGGAGCCATGAGCTCTCTGCTGTGCTTCCAGGAACATTTTCCCTATGCTCTCTCCTCTGTGTGCTTTACAAGACAAGTTGGGAAGGGGTAAGAAATCAGGTACTGCAGAAAAATTCATCCAGACCAATCCCCAAAAGAGATCAAGTTTTTATAGAAGCTGGAGAGATTTTTATACCTGTGATAAGCTTAGCTTTCCTGTCCATCAAACACCTTAATAACCTGGTGCTCACGAGACATCCCAGTTACACCTCTGGAACCACTGCTCCTGTAAGAGCACAGGGACTAACGGGCAAATCTTGTACTCAAATCACCTTCAGGCAGCAAGTGTTACCAAACTTGTGAAGATTGCAAGACCACTTTCACAGCACTCAGCATCTAGAGCACTTCTGAGGCACTTTTCTACTTCTTCAGCCCTCTGCCAAAAAAAAAAAAAAAAAATTAACGGGGGAATAATTTTATTAATGTAAAAATATATGACTATCCAAAAAAAGTTACCTTAAATGCTTGGAGTCTCAGAGGTTCTGCTTAACTTCACATACTGAGTGTCTGAACTGGGTGCAGAAGCCAAGAGGCAAAACTGTCTCAACTCAGAAGACAGTGCAGAGGTGAGAAGCCATCAGACCTGCTCTGCTTATTCTCTGCTAATGCAGCCCAGCTCATCCTCAGGGTGACACAGACCATCTGCATGGAGACAGAGTGACATCGTCTCAAAGAGAATGTTTGGTCATTTGGGCTGCTTATTTTAGAGGGTGACACCTGTGTCACCTTGGAAGCTTGCTGTTTAAAAATGGTATTCAGTGTTTTTTTCTGGGCAAAAGAAGAGGGAAAAGCAAATGAGTCTCTACAAGTGCTAAGTCCAGGCAGTGTGGACTTGGAACCAAGCATTGTCATATAAATAAAAACTGTCTGTTGAGGATGGCTAAACCTCACTAGTTTTGTTTTAAAATAAGAATATAAGTAAACCTTACACACTGTTTTGCCATGTTTCCTAGTGTATTGCTCTAGCAAGTCAGAAGAAGCTTCAGTTTTCTCCAGGAAGCAGGTTGTGGAATGGATACATTCCTGCTCCCATCCTCCTCTTTCCCATCCTGCTCTCCCCCCTGCTTTCTCATTATGTCACCTCTGCTTCAGCAGACTAACAGTTGCCACAGGAATTTAAGAATCTGCACCTATTCCAAGACAAAGGGAGTTGCCATTAAAATTTCCTTAGAAAACAGTGGTTACCAGAAGTTCTGGTCAAGAAAAAACAATGATGATGTGTTTTAAAAGATCAGAGAGGTTGGATCCAGGCTGGAGTAGATTTTGGTCATGTTCAGGCAAGCGAAAGCTAAGGTCTTGCTCCCAGTGACACAAGGAGTTGCTCCCCCACTCACTTTTGCTGTCTCCTGCCAGGAAGGAGGAGTCCCAATTGCTATGGATTGTCAGTGGTTTCTGACCACACAGCAGAGGAAAGGGGTCACTAATTTTCTCCTCATCCCAAAGTGGAGCAATAAGAAAAAATTTTGAGTGACTTGTATCATTAAGGACAGGACACGCATCTCCACCAATAATACAACTCTCATCTCCAGCCTTACTGCAGGAGTCTTTTCCATGGCACTGTCTGTATATCTGCCTCATTCAGATCTCTGTGGTGCCTATCTCATTAAACAAGACCTTTCTCTGATAGTGGCTTTCTTTCCCTGCTAAGCTCCAAAGCTGATATTAAAGCTCTCCATCTCCTCAAAAGTACATTTCTGCATGGGAAATGTTCTGAGGCAGGTTAGTGCGAAATCATCAGCTCTTCTGCTCATTCCTCCATGGAGTTTGGGCTCAGGTTCCCTTGCAGAGGGATAAATCCATGGTTCAAAAACAAAAGTTTTGCTTTTAGATAATTTTTGGTTTGCTCATTCTGCTGCAAATTTTAGCAAAGTTTTCGTTTGACTGGTTCCTTCACATTTCCCCCGCTGTGGATACTCCAGTCCTATTACCTACTTAATTCTCATTATATTTGCTTACTAACTCCTCTTATGCTTTAGAGATCTCTTGCCCACTTTCTCCTTTCCTGTGCAGCTTATAATACCCCAGAAAGTCAGATATTAGTGGCTAACACAAGAATCATAAGAACTGAGAACTTTAAAATGTTCACTTGTGAATTTTTTTTTTAAGATGTTAAAGGAAGAAATAAGCAAGTAATCTGCCCACTGTGGGGAGTTCATTGAAAAAACAGGCATATCCTTCATTGGTCTAGCAATTTCCCAGCTACCTGCTCCTATTAGTTAGTTAAATTGATTAATGATATTCTTAGTCAAAGAAGAATCGCAGCAGTCACAAAGAAAAAGACAAAGAAGCAGGCAGATGCTGCTTTTGTATCCCTGGCTGGGAAGTTCCAACAGGCAATGAAGATTTCCTCCCTGTGACTAGCTGGAAATCCATTATTCCCCAGAGAAGTTGCTTATTTTTGCAGATTGGGAACTCAGGTAAAATGGTTTAATTCATTTAATTTGCCAGTTTAAGGTTTTGATACACTCTTGCCAGGTACCAGACTCTTGATTTCATTCGTCTTGTGTCTCCCCTCAGGATTTAATGTGTGCCTTCTGAACAGTATTTGACCTGGTTGTGTTACCACACCAGGGGTTGAGTGAACACCTCTGCTTTTCTGCTTTTGGAGACAGCTGAGATGCACACAGGCAAGGACAGCCAGCAGCACCTTGCTGGTCTCGAGGTACAAACCATCACCTGATATTTCACCTGGACACAGCCTGGGGGGGGAGGTGCCCAGTGTGGGGTCCAAGCTTCCATTCTGGCTGACCACTGTGCAGGCTTGCCTGGAGCCACTACTGTGCTGTAGCATGGCTATGCCTTGGATGAAGGCTCCACTGAATCTTCCTCACAGGTGCAACACAAAAATATCTTTCTCAAACTGAAAAAATTGGAGGTATGGCAAGGCAGGGGTTAAGCACAGATGGAAAGGGGCAGAAGCAGACATAGATTCTCTGTCAGAGATGGACACCAGGGACCCTCATAAGGAAAAAATGAACTTTTTTTATTCATTCATTTCTGGACTCCTCTGGCCATTTAAAAAGAGATTAAAATCTGGAGCACAAATAGCACCTTCTTTCCAAAGGATTCAGACAAGAAGATGGCCACAATCCAAGCTTTCTAAATATTTCTGCTCCCCACAGGCCAAACACAATACCAGTTACTTCCAATCCTACCTGCTCAGCCAGCCACTGGAGCAGCTGGGCTTGCAGCATAACGTGGCTGGTGGATTTGGAAGCTGCCCCAGAGCAGGGATGGAGCTGCTGAGTCTCTGACCCAGCACATTCTCTCCCTCTTCACCTGGGACTGGCAGAGTAAAGGATGGGGAATCCCCAGGGTGCACCTGGCTGCTATCAGTCAGTGCTCAGTTGCTCCTGCTCCTCAGTGCAGGAGGTCTTCAAGCTCAGAAATCCTCAACCCCCAGTTTTGGCAGCATGGAAAATGGGAGAATATTTTGGCAGCACAGAAATGGGAGAAAGTTTTGTCTCTCCTAGGGCTGGGCTCATGTAGAGGAGCTCCCAGGTTTTGCCCACAGCAGATTTCAAGGTGGGGAACAGCTGCATCCCAGGGACCCCTGTTTGACAGTGGGGAGTTGGGGGGTTGTCAGTAGGGGACCATGAGCCAAAACCCACTTGGAGACTGACTGTATGGTGGGTCTTACTCTATGGTCAGCCTCTGGACTGGGCTTTACAACTGCTTTTTGGTTAAAGCAGGGATAACCACTGTCCTGAGTCACTCTGATTTCTGTGGTTAGGATCTCAGGTTTCTCTGGCTTTGAAGACTTAAATTAACTCTGTGGTACAATCAAGGATGTGCTAAACTGTAGAAGTTTAAAGGGATATTAAAACGTGGATGCTGTAAAGTTTTTAAAATGTCTTGGTGTTTGAGCTTGCATTTCGGACTGCTCTGCAATGTGCAGCTTGCAGGGACTGCATGGGTGCTCAGAAAGAAGGGTCCTCCCCACCAGCACTGGGCTGGGGACATCACGGGTGGGGTGGGATAAGTATGGACTGAGACATGGGACCCAACCACTTCCTCAACCTGAAGAAAGCTCTCTGTCCCTTCATCATCTGAGCCCACATAAGAAAGGAACCTCTTGCATTTTTTAGTTCCAGAACTGAATCCTCTAAAAACTCATCTCCTGTGACATCTGCTTGGGATCAGACAACCCAGTCCTTAAGGCTATCCCTGTGCACAAGGCCACTTTTACTTGTTATGCAGCTGTCAGTACTAGCTTAGACTTTATAAACTTATTTTTTTTATTACATAATGATGTTTAATCATCTTTCACAGATCCTCTTGCAGATCGCCCAACATCTTCTGAAGCTGGAACAGACAAAATAAAAAAAAATTGGAAGGAGAGAATTTATTAACTTCATATGTGGAAAACTGAGAGCAAATCTTTTCTCCAAGGTCACCTATGCACCCATCCAGTTCTCCTACATCCCCACATCAGGTGACTCAATTTCAGTATGAATTTTCTTTTCCAGGGAATATTTTCAGCTATATAAATATTTAGTCCAGTTGTTAACTTCCATAAGGTTTTGTCTTTTTATATTTTGAAGATCTATTCTTCTTAGCTCCTTTCTATGAAATTCGCAGATGAGTTGCTGCCAGGGGGTCCCTTCCAGCCTCCAGTAGATTGAAATTAAACACACTGTATATAAAACAGTCTGGAAATCAAGACTTGGATAGAATGTTTAATTTTAATACAAAACAAACAAAAAAACAACCCTACAATTTACATTCCACTCTGTGTATGAGCCCAGCACCAGAAATTTTTGGGGTTTTTTAGTGAAGTTTTGCTCTTGCTACCTTTTCTCTCAAGTGCCAGTACTGGATGTGATGGTATCACACACACCCTTGGCAGAGCCAGCTGCACTGGAGAGATGTTCAGGGCCACCCTGGCTGCACAGCAACAGCCAGTGAACATTTGTGCTACTGTCACTGCTCAAGCAGAAGATCTGGCATCAGCCACTTTAAATATTACTTATCATTGTTGTAAACATATTAAGGACACTTGGACACAAGCAATAATCTGGTCTTCAGCTTGGCAAATAACTCTGCCTTTCCTGTTCTAAAGAGGCAGCAAGTCTGCTAGATGTTCCTTTGGACATGGTCCAGTGGGATGAAGCTGGCATCTTCCCTGTTCAGATGTCCGCTGATACACGAAGAAGAAAGGCTTTGGAGTGTGAAATGCAGGTTAGGACCTGTTATCTCTGCTTTTTTCCCCCCTCTCTGCCAAGGAGAACAGAGTATTCAGCACACTTTCCTGTGCTCCACACCTTGCAGTGGGAGAAGAGACTCAGTGAGAGCAAGAGGCACTGAGCAGCAACCCTGCACCTGGCTAGGGGCAGCAGCTGGGGAATTCAGTGTTTAGCTAACGGGAAGCCTGACTACCTGTAATTAACCCTCCTCTAAAGTTTATTAATTGCTCTGAAGGAAAAAAACTATTCATGCCTCCTAGAACTATAAATTGTCAAACTGAATTTGTATTTGATGCACTGTTAAAATCTTTGGGTCTTGGGGTGTTTTTTTGTTGTGGGTGTGAGGATAATTGTTTTGGGGGATTTTTGAGTTTGTTTTTTTTTTTTTGTTTGTGTTTGTGGGGTTTTGGGTTTGTTTGCTTGTTTGTTTTAAGAGACCAGTTCCTAAGCATTTGCTACACAAAACTGTTAAAGGTACATCACAAATCCAAATTAGCAGCTCTGTCTGGAAGAGAGCATCATGAACCAGACAGAATGCAGCTGTAAAATAACCATGGGGTTTGGCGTCTGGGATTTTTCAGTGTGAAAGAGATAATCTTTTTCCCTAGATGATACTCCTTTCTGACCAACCCTGCACTGAATCCAGTGGTCTGGAGAAAGGGGAAAGCTGACATCTAGATCAAGGAGGAGACAAGAAATAAGAGCACTAGGAAAGCATGTTAGACTGTGAAAGGTGAGAAGCAGGAGACAGCTGCTGGCTGGCAAAGTCCTCCATTCTGTTGCCATCCTACAACAGTTCAGCTCAGACCAAAATATCCCAGTGGTGCACATGAGAGTTATCAACCAGTTGAATGTTCCCTGGTGAAGGCAGTTTGTGTATTTATTGTGAGATTAGATACTAGACAATATTTGTAACGATGTGTGTTGTTAGTGTAGTGGAATCATGTATCATCAACAGTGATTTAGTAATCAATGCTCCATGGTTCCTCTCTTCTGCACTGCTGTGGGAGTTGGGCATCTGCTTCCACAGAACCTGTAAAAGACAGTAGAGTCACTGCAAATTATTAAATCCCAACATCATATAGGGTATAAACATTAGCTACCTTTAGCCATTGATCAGGCTATCTTATCGCCATGAGTTTTACGGCATGTCTACCATGAGACAAAGAGGCCCATCTTAAAATTATTGAGGTGGTGCTGCAAATACGCATCTACATCATAACCTTGGATCCACAAACCAAACTGGCAAAAGACCAGCTACTTATCAAGCTGAGAACAGGAGCAAAGAACGTAACTGTAAGACAAAGGGGCCTTGGCAGCACATGGTTCCTCCATTTAGAGAGCTGCGAGACTGGCCTCTACACAGAACTGATCCACAGTTCCACTCCAGTTAGTTAATAGATTTTATTTATTTATTTATTTAAAGCAAATATAAAGGTCTATACAAGCCCCTGTGATACACCTGAAAGCTACTTGAGGAGTTCTCTGTGCTTTCCTTTGGGGTGAATCTTGAAAGACAAAGAAGCACGGTGGAGGATTACCTTGTGCCTGTGCTACTTACCACTGCTTCTATAATCCAAGTATTACAGGACTGGGTCAGCACAAGAAAACTGAGCCTGGAAGTTTGTCAGATTCTATATTACTGAATCTGAGATTCTGTGCAGAGAGTGCATCCTTGTCCTAATGGAGTAGTGAAAGAAGAACGACGGTGGAATCTCAGACCAGACTGGTGGAACAGTTATACCAATATTGGCTCTTGGTGACCACAATTGTGCATTCTTGATTCTTCCTTCACAGTTGGAAGGCTCCACCAAAAACAAAAGAAAAAAAGAGAAAAAGGGGGATGCAGAGAAACAAATAAGTTTTGAACTTAAAAAATAGTCTTACAAAGGAAGCACCACTAGCTTTTTCTGCAGTGGGACAGTATTTGCACCATAGCTGCTTAAGAACTGACTCAAAGGTTTGCAAACCTTTGTTGACACAGATCTTCTTTCATGTTTTGCCAAAACAATTTAGTTGCTATTCGAATGTGAAAGAGATTTACCATTAGATATCAAAAATGTAGCCTCAGTTGCTGCCACAAAGGTTAAGAAATCATTCTGTATAAGGTGGTCTCTCACTTCCTCAGGAAATTCAGCAACAGACCTGATGAAGTGGCTCGTAGCCTTTTCAAGGCCATTAGTGTATCTGCCAGTTTTAACGAATGCTTCAACTTCTGTATCTAAAGCAATAGAAGGAAAATTATTAGAGTTTATTTGTTCCAGTTTAATAACTAGTTACCTCAAACTGAGAAAGTGTGATGGTGGTATTTTTTGGGCTCTCTGGACATACCAACCTTCTTAAGGCAAGCTCTTTTCTACCTTAACTTGATCAAAGTGTTGTATTTACAAATACAAGTAAATATTTCTTGTGTTGCCAAATACAAGGAAAACATTCCTCTGCTGAAACCTAACAGTCCTAACCTGTCCATGTACAGATCCTGTGCTACCTGAAAGATTTTATGCAAAAGTAAATGTCAGCAAGCAAGAAATTGTCTACAGGTACTGCAGGTGAGGTGGCTTAAGTACAATTTGTGTTTTCTTTGCTCTGCTGTTTAAAAGGCAAGAGCAATGACTGTGAGAATGAGGGAAATTAATTCACATCATTTTCCCAGACACACACACGCACACACACACAAAAAAAATGCTTTTGTAGAAAGAAATAGAAAATGTTTATCCCAGATAGTTTTTCTTCTCTGGACTGCAGCAGCTTAGCAGACTGATAGTAAAAGGAGGCAGTAGTGTTAAGTCTGCCTGACCTGTTGTTACTTTGTGAAGCCATGCAGCAGAAGGTGCTTTCCCAAAAAGCACGATCTAGCTGCCTGGGCCTCACCATTTCCACATCATGCAGCACCACAGTCAAATGCTTTGCTGTGTACTGCAACACCAAGTCTTAACGTCATTACAAATTTGAAGCATAGGACAAATAATTAAACAACAGTCTTAATAAACTTCATCTCATGTATATTGTCTTTATACACACCCCCCTCTTGGAAGGTATTCTGTCTCCACATGTAAACCAGTATGTGTCTTAACTGTTGTCACTGGGGGCAAATTTTCCATTACACACACAGTCCCAGACTAGCCTGGCTGGCAGCTGTTGTGAACTTCTTGTGGCCACTTCTTGGAAGCATTTGGGAACATGGCATATTTAGGAGCAAGTGTTATCTTGCATTCTCTAGGTTACGCCTAGAATTGAGGCCATACATAAACCTAGATAAACATCAGGTTTGCCTAAAATCAGTATTTAAATATTCTCTGAAGTTTGTTCTGAACTTCGGCTTCTTGTATACTAGCACAGAGTAACATCAAATTTTCTTTATTTCAGTTGATTTGTTTTCACTTTCTTGCAAAAGTGTAGTATTTGTTCAGAGTTCTGACTACACTAATAATTCACCTAGGACTAAAAGTACAAAAATGTCTAGAGAAAAGTAGGTATGTTTCAGGAGGTGTGTTTACAGAAACAGTGTAAAAATTACTTTGGCTAATTAACTTAATATACAGAACCTGGAGCATAAAGAAACAGTGTTTTTAAATCCATTTACAACAAAGCAGAGATGAGACTCCTATTCCTGGGGAGAATGCAAGCCACAAAAGTTAAAAAAAACCCATGCTAACCGAGAGATCTCTGCTCAAACGATCTCAGTTAAAAAACCCCAACCAACCAACAAACCAACCAACCAACCAAAAAAACCCCACCCACAAACGAGGAAACAGCTGCAAATTACCCTTTCCTTTTCAGGACTGCCACTTTTAGAGATGGCCAGTTAAGTCTAGCAATTATTCCTACATTTCACACATCTTCAAGTATGCGCAGGACAGTAAGAATTACCACACTCACCTGCTCTCCAAGTGGACTGCCTTACATCACTGAACATGAAGCACAAAATGAACCATGTAATACAATGCTGCTACCACTGATAACTTTATATGGATTTGTGCTAAGCAGGATCTTTAGGTCGACAGATCTCTCTATTGGAAGCAACAATCGCCAAGCTGACTATCACAACACTCCTTCAGCTTCCAGTTTGCTGAAACTGTTCCCTAGCTGACAAACACAACTTCTCAAGCCTTGACAATTACAAGCCAGAAATACCATAAACTGCACTAAGTAGACACCTCTCTCTCACTTTCTGTTATCCTAATTCCCTGAGCCTGAATGCCTCCCTCAACCTGCACTACAGCTACTCCCCATATTTTTTTATCTGGCTGCCTCAGTATTTCTGCACCCTACTTTCCATAACTCACACAAAATGATCCAGGCTAGAAGACACCTCCGAGATAAAGTCCAACCTTCGACAAATCACCACCTTGGCATTAAGTGCCCCGTTGGAACACAACACCTTCAGGGATGGGACTCCAGCACTTCCCTGGGCAGGGAATCCCTTCTAACGTTTAACCCTTTCTGTCAAGAGAGCCCTCCTAATATCTGACCTGAACGTCCCCTGGCACAGCTTGGGGCCATGGTCCTTTTGTTCTATCACTTACTGTCTGGAAGAGGAGACTGAGCCTCCCCTCTACAGCCTCATTCAGGCAGTTGCAGAGTGATGAAGTCACCCCAGAGCCTCCTTTGCTCCAGGCTAAATTCTCAGCTCTCTCAGACATTCCACACAGGACTTGGGCTCCAGACCCTTCCCCAGCTCCATTGCCCGTCTCTACACCTCAATGCCTTTCTTGAGCTCAGGAGCCCAAAATTGGATACAAGATTTGAGGTGTGGCCTCACCAGAGCTGAGTAGTGGTACAATCACTGATCTTGCTGGTCACGCTATCCTTGATCCAAGCCAGGCTGCCATTGGCCTTCTTGTCCACCTGAGCTCATTCCTGGCTCACAATCAGCCAGCTTGTGGACCAGCATCCCCAGGTCCTTTTCTGCCAGGCAGCTTTTCAGCCACTCTGCTCCCAGCAGCACTCTGCAGCACTGACTGAAATTGCTGTGACTCAAGTGCAGGACTTGGAACTTAAATTTATTGAACCTTAGCCCACGAATCCAGATCTCTCTGCAGAACTCTCCCTACCCTCCTGCAGATCAACACTCCCACCCATCTTGCCCTCATCTGCAAGCTTGCTGAGGGTGCACTCAATCCCCTCACCCAGATCACTGACAGAGATACAGAAAGGACTCAGCCCTGGGGAACATCTTGCGACAGGCCAACAGCCAGCTGTGGCACCATTCCCCTGTAGCCTCCGGGGCAAGAGAGCCAGACTGCTATTTTATTGAGTGAAAGGTGCCAGCTTTCCCAGGAGAATGCCATGGGAAACAGTATCTATCAAAGGCATTGCTGCAGTCCAGGTAGAAGAACCACAGCCTTTCCCTCTTCCACTAAGCGAGTCACCAGGTCACAGGAGATCAGGTTGGCCTTCCCTAAACCCATGCTGGTAAGGCCAGATCCCTTGGTTGTCCTACACGTGTGATGGCACTCGTGATACCTGCTCCATAACCACCCTGGGCACCAAGGTCAGCAGTTCCCTGGATCCTCCTTCCAGCCCTTCTTGTGCCTGGGTGTCACACTGGCTAACCATGTTTTGAAAATATAAAACCAAAATTAAATATACCAACTGTTCTTTATTTTGAGATATGGGGACTTTGGTTTAGAGAGAACAACTTTCTTAACATGTCCTGATGTCTGGATCATCAATAAATACTGGTGAATTCAGAAGAGTTGAAAGATTTAACTGCAGTGTTTCAGCAATAACCCATTAGAACTTGTTTTGTCACCAATGTCTCCTGGCATACTCTATCAAACTTTTAAGATGTGTGCTGGTGTTTCTTTTAACTACTTGTTAATAGTTCCTTGCACCAACACTCAGAAATAGCTAATGCAATTACATTTCATACATCTACCCTCTTAAAATCATGACAAACTCTTTTGGTGGCCTTCCCTGCCAATCAGGATGAAAATTTGCCACAAGAGCTTCGTGGTCACATTCCTCTTGCTGCGGCAACATCAACATTCGACCAACCACTTGCTGAAAAGCTAAACAAAGTCAATAGTGTTTCTCTCATTCAACCATCACACCACAACTGCAGCAAGTGACAAGGATGGCATAAGAGAAAGCTGGAGTACCCGCCCACCCTGCCTAGCCATCCTGTATAACTACATACTGATCCTCAGGGAAGACAAGGCTCCTGACAAGACAGGTAAAAGCAAATTTTATCATCCACACCCCAGTAACCAAGTATTGTTTGACCTGTATTCCAACATGACAAAAAATGCAGAATGAAAGACAAGAAATCGCATTATCAGTGGACTTAATTTTATTGAGGGGGAAAAAAAAAATAAGGATTACATGTAGCTGTAGGTTTTTCCATTAATACTTCCAAAAGTTCAAAAAGGGCTGGAAACAGAACTTGCTCCATCATTATTTCAATACCAAAAAGTTGGCGATTTCATCTTTCATGAACAGCAAATTATATAACTAATTGCTATGTTCAATAAATATTCTTTCTGCTGCACCAATTAAAGGGAAATATTCAACCAAGTACCACAAAGACCCCAGGAATTTAACAACTTCAATTTCATCTGTTATCCACTGTGTAGCAACCCAGAAACATTTTTCTATAAAACACATAGCCTCAATTTTGAGTGTACAAGGATCTATTCTCCCAGTCAGTCAAATACCAAATTCTGATCTAGCTCAAATAGTCTACTCTCAAAGCAACTACCAGACACACAAAAAAAAAAAATTAAAAAAATCCTCTGGTTTATGACTATCTAAGCTAATTTATCATTACAGAAAAGTCTCAAAGTCATTACTTGTTTATGAAAGTAATAGGTAAACATTTTAACAGAAAGATTAACAAGTTACTTGGAAATGCAGGTTTATGTTAAAGTATCCGAGTGTGTGTACTACATATGACATGCAAGCTTCAAAAATATCAATGCTCTCTTCTGATTAGTCAGGAGTCCAACTGTTTTAGAAACGAAATAGGAATGACTTCCAAATTGTATCAGCACTTTGGGGTTCTCTATTTTTTTGCTCAAGATGTTTTACTACACAAAAACTACAACAATTACAATATTTAAGAGTATTACAATAAGAAGGGATGGAAAATAGGAATACTTCAACTGAAAATATGTATATTCTAAATGAACCAAAGACTTGTGAAAGAGCTGTAAGGAGGACAAGAAAGGGAAGATGGAAGGGGAAAGCTAAAGATCCAAACTTTGTATTTAAAAATCAAGTCCTCAAGTGTAGCTCTTATGATCTTCAGTAGCGCCCTGGAAAAGACAAAAGATGACACAGTTACTAATTGTACAATCAAACTAATGTACACATTATCTCAGCTTAACTGTGCCCAGGTTTTTTGCTTTCACATTCAGAATTCCCATTATCAATTAATATAAAAATGTTTGAATCAGCCAGATTCTGTTTATTCACTTGTATTTACTTACTTGGACTATAGGAACGGGATCTTGATCGCGATCGGTATCGACTATAATAAGGTGATGGTGATCGTCTCCTTTAAAGGAAATTAAAAAAAGAAACCAAACAACATCCATTATGAAAGAAGCCTTATTCACATCACTTCTACAGAACAGAACCACTTCCTTAGCACTGAAAGACTTGGCCTGCATGAATGATTTCTGCTTTATTTGGCTGTAGCCTATGGTTATTTAACAAATGCTTTTATATTTCTCTATTTGATGTGCTTAAACTCCAAGATATTCCCAGACAATGAATTTAATAAATTCTCACTAGCCTTACAAACACATGAAGTGCTTTTCCAGATGCCTACAATTCTTGCTGAACAACATTCTCTGAAACCAGATAACTTTCAAAACAGCAAGATGGTTAGGAAATGTCAAGCATTAAAAATCCCATCTACGAATAATCCCTTTCTAAACAGCAGTGTGTATCAGCTGTCCCTGGTTCTATATACAGCACAGAAAAATGAGTTCCCTTTTTATCTGTCCACTTGATTCCTGGGGTACATGCTCCACACCTCCTTCACGTAGCAAAATTAACCCCTTAACCAACAGAAAAACCAAATTACATAAACACTGAAGAGTCTGACTATTTTAATCCCACAAAACCTAAGGGAATAAGGCTGTAACACAAAATAGGCACGCATGCAGAAGATTGCTACAATGATGTATTTTGTCATCTAACCCTTCAACAAATCAAGAAATCCACTGTTACAGAAATAAAATAAAGATTAGGTACCTGTATCTGTAGTCATATTCTTCATATCTGTCATATCCTCTGTCATACCCCCTATCATAATATGAGTCCCGGCGACGACCTGCTCCACCGCCACCACCTCCTCCACTGCTATTAGGGGAAAAGAACAAACAAAAACAAAACCCCCTTTATATATCTACTCTTTGAATTAAATTATTAGATAAATAAATTATTTTAAATATGTTTAAAGTGGTCTTGTAGTAAATAGGACACTTAAGACTATACCACAAAAACATACAAACAAAATAATAAAATAAAACTTCAAGAACTCCCAGAAAAATGAGGGATTTTACTCTAATTCCCATCAAAGTAAAAGGCAAATGGGCACCTTAGTATTTCAACAGGTTAAGGATACATTAATTGATCATGCTGGATATTATTTTTTATTAACAAGTCCTTCAATATTTTTAGAACTAAAGATACAATAAACTACAGTAGGATTTAAGAGTGTATGTGAACCACAGTACTGCATTCTTGATATCAGTAATTTCTTCAACCAGAATCCAGCATTCAGTTTAAATCCACTGAACTTACTGTGTTGGCCTGCCCATGTAGATGCCTGGGGTGGGTGTATGTGCTCTCTTGGTGATTGAGTAATCGACTCGAATCCTCCTGCCATCCAGCTCCATTCCATTTGCATGCTCCATCGCCTGCAGGAGACAAGGAACAGGGAGGTGAAATCTGCAACCTACTGGTAACTATGGAAGGCTATGTTCAAGCACTATTTTCCACCAGAAAAGCAAGCCCGGAACTTGTCCTGTTTAGACTGGTTACTAGTGCCCCACTGTGGCGACTGGCTCATCTCTTGTCCCCACGCCCATCTGCCGGTGGTGTTACAGGACTGCACTGGGGTGCCGAACTAATGCGACTCTCAATCCCTTCTTAAGGGAGCACAGGCTAACCACTAACACAGCCACTCTCCCTAGACTTTATCTTCTACCCATCTGAAAGGTAAACTGAAAGTCAAAACAGCATTTTTCCTGAAAACTGCATCTTTCCTACCGCCGTCTCTGACCCAGAGGGGACGGGCGGATTCAAAAGCTGTGCAAAACAGTGGCTTCCTGTAGGGTGCATATGGTCGGATTACTGCTCGTCGGCTGCCATTTCATGCTCTCCCAGCCTCCTGCCATCTCCCTTACAAGGACCTACTTCAGCAGAGCTTAGTAAAATGGCGGGTTCAGCCTACATGGATACCTAATTACAACCTTCCTCCCCACTCCCTCTCACAATAGCAGCTCACTTAAGTGATACACACAAGGGTCTGCGCTCAGACTCCCGTGCCTTCAGAACCGCCCGCAGCCCCTGCACGCACTTGCTGGGTGTTCCTGCCCCAGCTTCTCCACTCTGAGAATCAATACAATGGCCTTTCACAAACTCCAACCATCAAAGTAAGTTTTTCAAAGGAGCACAGCGTACTTTTGAGAATTATATTAATGCAAAAGTAACCTAAAAACACAAACCCCAACAAATCCACAACAGTTAATTTTAGCAGTTAATGATGGACTCGAAAGGATTTTTTAAAAATTTGCTTTTTGAATTTTAATAGCTTTTGTTAACTGCTACAGGATCTCTGAAATACCAATACACACCACTTCTCAACACTAAGCACAGCGCTTAGTCCAATACACATTATTTTAATTTTTCATGTGTGGAGAAGAGACACTGTTACAATCTTAAAGAACATAACCACTTTGCTATTTTTTATCTGCAAAAACCAACACACAACCTCAAAACATCAAGGTGCCTCTGAGCAGAGAATTTTTTTCCTTCTTTTTAATAATAAAACATTTCTTCAAAAATCTCAACTCTAACAAGAGCCTTACTGAATTTACATACAAGTCATAAAGGAGACACAGAAACCTGACATCCACATGATTTACCTGCTGTGCCCAAAGTGGAAGTAACTGATGAGCACCAATATATTTATCGAGAGTGAGTCTGTATTTTAATAATGCTGTTTGTGTCCATACTATATCGCCACCTAGTGATTTGTGTTCCCGGACAAAACTAACTACATTTAGCCAACCGCAAGGCACAGCAAAGAGCATTCCAAGTAGTTTAACATACACTCAGGTATATTTTGTGACTAAAACATGCTCCTCAGCTTTAGTTTTCTAGTCTTTTTTTTTTTTTTTCTCCCCCCACAAGGATGATGTAAATTAAGATAAATCTGTGCATATGTACTAGGAAAGTATGCGTGCACAAAAGTACCAATGGAAGCTGCAAATAACTGGCTGAAAAATTACCCATCCTTATAAAAAGCATCTTTCTGGAAATGCAACAAGTTAACTTACAAGAAATTTTCTGCTGTGTGGCATTTTTTTAAGTCCTGTCAACAACTTGCAGAATAGCAAGCTTAGCTGACAAGAAGCCACCTCAAACCCAGAACATCTGGCATATGTATCTTATTCTTAGTTAAGCCAACAAATACCTCTTCCAGAGGAAGAGCTCTTTGACTGAAGGAGCAGTACAGAGAAGACCAACATACCAGCAAGAGAAATGAAGAATTAATTTTGAGAGTTGCCTGTTTGTTTTAGAAATACCAAGAAATGTGTTACATTTCAGTGGATAAAGATTAGTTCATGGTTACCAGACTGCACAGAACTCCAGACACCCTGGTCATAATGTCTAATGTCCTACCAAAGATTTAAATGTAATTTTCTTATGGTTCAGCAGCTGTCAGCAATACCTGCCAACTAAAAAATTTAAAAGAAAGAAAAACTTTAAAATACAGACAAAAACAATAAAGCCTCTTATAGTTCTGACTGCATCCCCAAATGCAGGAAAGCCAAAACCTACAGCAATTAATAATATGGATCACTCACATTCAGTAATTAGCAACTGGAAACTCCTTCTAAAGAGGTTCCCAGATTCTCTGCACCACTCAAGGTGCACACCTCAGGTCTCTGAAGAAAAGTACTTAAGCTGACATTATTAAGTAAGGACTGCTGCAAGATAACCTCTGTTCACGTGTAACTGATACAGTAGCATTTATTTTATATGAGGGTTGTAAAAATATATTAGTGATCCTAATCACTGGCATTTCTGTGCTTCATTAAAAGTTCAAGTAGTTTACAAGAATATTTCAGATTTTACAGTCTTACTGCATGTCATATTCAAAACAAATTTCAGTTTCCTTTTCTTGCTGTTTTTGGGTGTGCCTGACTGCTGTGTTCAGAATTTTTGAGTGTCAAAGAGAAAAAACTGCATATTCTCTCTAACAATGCTGAACATATTCTCAAATACTGTTTAAGATGATAAAATGAAACTTCTGAAAGAAAAAAATCAAATAATATTTGGGTCTGAGACACACAATGCTCTTTTAAGAGTCTAACTGTCAATGATCTATTTTTATTACAACCTGGATTATTTTCCAAAGACTCACATGGCTTTAGCAAGAGGACAGTAAGCAAGAAAACAGCATTCCTAAAAATATATAATCTTAATTCTGGTAGCAAATTCTACAGAAAACTTGATTTTTGTACATTAGAACACACACCTATATGTTTGCAGTCAGAAAACAGAACTAGGACTGGGAATGGCATCGGTTCAATCTTGGATCACATTTATAAAGTTTTAAACCCCCAGCAGACTACCCATAATAATAATAAAAAAAAAGTCTTTATTATCTCTCAGGTGTTAGTTTGTCAAAATGAGCAGTTCCTGAGCTACAGTATCACCTCCAGTGGCTCAAAAATGTCAGAATGCATTAAATTTAACAAAGATTTCAATGTCATTTGATATTTAATATAGTATGTGATGTTTTCTGTATGCATAACCAGTTAGAGTAAAACAGATTTGGAAACACAACTTTTAATTAAATGTACACACTTACATGGGTGGCTGGTATTAGCTAAGCAACCAAGGACCCACTAAAAAATTAAAGCCTTTCAGGCTGGATAACTATTTCAATAACTTGACATGTCTGCAAAGTTAGCAACATACATACTGAATACACTTAAATAGTAAAATATAAACAGTTTATATTGTTATCTTTTGAAAATGTGTTCTCACAATTTAAAAATAACTATACAAGGTACTGCCTTTCCCCCTACCCCTCACTGTAGTTTAGGGTTTTTTTTTTCCTTTTGTTTTTTACAGAAGTTCTTCTCTACTGCCATTTAATGCCACTGATAAAAAACATCATCTCCACTCTATCACAGGTACAGCAAGGGATGAAAGACACAGTGGACTGAATTCCCCCCTCCAGTATATCAATTACTCATTCAGTTCTGGATTTACTGAGAACAGCTGAAAGAAAATTCTGAAAAAAAAAAAGTGATTGAATTAATAAAGAACTTAAGAAACTCAACTTTTTAAAACTTGCTGCAGTCTGCCAAGTTCAAGTCGATTTCACTTTTGAACAACACACAATTTACATTCTCTAGTTTGAGATGTCAAAAAAAATTACAATATTGTCAATGGTAACTTTTAGACATACACAGTTATGAGCTTAAACATCAATAGATTTAATGTATTATCTTTAAAGCACACTTTAGAGCTTCAGAGTCAAGAAATAAAGGGCTGTAGAGAATCAGAATGAAGAACTTGATGTTCCTGCAAGTAATAGCAATTTCATGGTATTTCAGAGTCTCCAGAAGTCTGTAACTCGTAAATCCAGACATCTGGGACCTTCTAGTGCTCTTTTCTGGTATATCAAGGGTTGTTTTTGATACCATGAACAACATTTAAACCATTTCTTCAACCAGCCATGGGAGTTTTGTTCAGTAACATTGGTTCTAAGCTAGTCTGCTTGCACCACAGATGACATTTTTCAAACTGAACTGAGAAGCTCCATTATTATTCTGGTCTTTGGCAACTGAATGATGTTAATGGTTTGTGTTGATTGTTAATGAACAGAGCTTGGTTCAGAAAATGGTTCTGGAAAGAGCATGGTTCTGGAAAGATGGTCAAAACTTTTCAAGAAGAACATCTAACTAGCATTAGAAAATGCCATATTGCCAACAGCTGCTGTAGCTGATGCTTCTTAGATGAGTTCCTCCTACAGACAGTACATTGACAGTAGCCTCAGTTTAAACAACTAACACTTCACAGTCTGAGCTACTGAAAAGCTGGTTTAGCAGCATATGAAATCCCTGCTAACTGCGGTAAGAACCATGTCCCTAGAACAGCCAGCACTTTTCACTCATTATTTTCTCAACTTACTGTTAAGTAAGACCCTGACACAATCAATTCCTCCCCCATCAACTTCATTTTTTTTCTCATCCTAGTACACAGAAGTTTGTGATCCTCTTAAAGACAGGAAGAAAATTCTTGTATGATGGGCAGATGAATATCCTCTATAATTTAATGACAATATTGCAAAGCAACATTACATACAACACTGGCTCCATGCCAGCATTGCCAATACTGCAAACTATGTAAGAGAGTGCGAGAAACAAGTCTTGAACAAATGTTTACAGATACTGCATGTTGCACATGTGGTTCTGAGGACCTGGAAAAGGGTGGCCAAGACAAGACACTGTACCACCCAGGGCAAATAAGCAATACCAAATAGTTTTTAAAAATCAACAACTTTTTTATACAAAGCAACTTCATAAAAAATGAAACCCACTATACTCATTCTAAAAACAGGCAGATAATGACAGCAGCTTTTCAAACAGACTTTGAACAAGCTGACAAACAAGAAAGAACATTGGCAAAGCAAAACCTCAGGTTTCTACACAACCATTAGACATCCATCAGTCCTTGACACTTACTGTCTGCTATCATACTTTGAACTAAAGTCAGTGCCCATGAGAATCTTCAATATGGGTTAAAACCTAAGAATGCAATTGAGTGTTATTTTGCAAACACTATACCACTGCAATAAAATACATCTGATGGAAAAGGAACCTTCTGTCTGATCACGAAATTTCATCTCAACCTCGGTAGTTTCAAACAGAATAGAACATATTCTACAAGTAATCTCCTAGAGCGGACACATGCTTTGAAAACTCCTCAGTCCTCAGTTATAGTGGATTGTCTGAAGCTACTCTGATGCTTTGACAACTTCTCTGTGTAGTAGTTATCACAAGCTAAGCTTGTGCTCCTCTTCATAACCAAGATGCTCATGAGCAGCTAACAATAAGGCTGCTATGGCGTCATAACCTGAAATTCTGAAATTTTAAAACAGTTTATGTAAGAATCGACTTGAAAACTGCCCCTTGCTTGCTTTAGGACACTGAGAAGTATCAGCTTTAAGAAACATTATTTTACATTGTCTTTGGAGTTTCAACACATTGAGCTAGATGACAAGTTAAAGTGCCTTCACCACCAAAGGGACACTGTACAACTTAGTTTCAGAATCACGACCCACAGCAACATTTTAACTAGTTCAGTAACTGACCCAGTTTGTAAAAGTGGTTACAGGGATGACAAAGATCCGGAGGGATTTCAGCTGCAAGAGAATCCATGCACAACTGACACTGATCACTCTTCAGGTTACAGAAGTTTAAACATAACTACTCATAATTAATTTGATGTAAAATTTTAGTATTACCTGTATTTCAGAGCATGTCTGCTGAGAACCTTCCATGTGCTAGCCTTCCTGAAGGGCAATAGTGAAGATTATGGAAAATCCTCATTTTCCTGTAGAGTTTTACTCTCATTTAAATGCATCTGTTTTTAAAAGGGCTGGAATTTAGCTCAACATCTCTTCTTTTTATTTAGATGCTTAGGATGCTGAAGGTTTGGGATTCTCGTTATTGTTTTTTGTTGGACATTTAAAAATTATTATTATTTTTAAGAGGAGTTAACTTGGAACAGAAGTAATTCAAGTGTCATTGCTTTTATGCATACTCAACTTTTCAGACTATTTTCTGGAGAACTGCTTAATTTCCTTCAGTGTTCTCCTACAGGGCCTGTCACAAAATTTCACATCTAGAGCTATCTATCTATATATATGTATGCATGTACCTACATTTATATATTTCCCCTTCTTCTACAGCAGCTGCCACTTATTGCCATCTTCAAATCTGTCCTCAAGGCCCATGAAATAAGTCAAATAAACAAGATTTTCTTCTGTCCTTCTTGCCAAAGTATTTCAGTTATTTAAGTTCCAGGTGTCGGGAGGGTTTGCATCCTTTCCCTCTTCAGGCACCAACTCGTTGGAGAAAAGAAAAATGGGTTTAATTACATTCCAAATTATTTCAGTTCCTGCTTAAGGCCCTAATTTTTACTTCTGTATTTCTGAAAGCAAGCAACATCCCTTTTTCTTTTCCTTTGCATTCCAGCTTCATAGCATCTGCCAAAACAGCTTTATACTAAACAAATTACTTCATGCTATTTACACGGAACATTTTAAGAAATGCATGGTATCACGCATGACCACTGCTCATGGCAACCAGGAAAAAACCTACTTCTAAAGACATATGAGACTGTAAAACAAACAAGACTGGTATATGAAGGTGTCAAAGAACACTGTGCAGATATTTTGGATGTGAAATATTTTACAAAACAGCCACATTTCCAAAATCCCAACACATTCAGTGTGCAAAGTAATACAAGGCCAGAAGTAAAAAGAGCAGGCCATTAAAGACAGATGGATATACAGCTATCCACCCCAAGAACCTCTCTACCAACCTGAGAGTGCAGGAAAACATAGAAGGGACACTAAAAAAAGTTGTGTGTCCTTTTACTTACTTCTATAACATGCAACAACCACACATATATACATCTACAAAGACTACTCTTCCCACAAACTGATTCTCAGTTGGATCATATCAGAAGTCAAAGACAAGAACTAAGTACAGTTCAATCAAGTAATCCACAAAAGTGGTTCTCTTCTTCATTAAAATATCGAGTAGCATCAGAGTTCTTATTTTCAAGGTTCCAGAGTTGCCATCCTCCCTGCCTTCAATACTAAATGTTCTACAAAGAGAGGAGTCGTATTTATTATCTCCTTATAAATAAACTTACCAAATGCACACAGAATCAAACATGTGCCCAAACCTATTAATCTATAAACAAGATGTAGTCTAGGACTTGGTTTATCCCAAAGAAAGTGATAATCACACAATGCAGGGTTAAAGAATTTTTTAGAGGGTGTCTTTACTTTTAATAGCAACTTTATCTACAAATTTCAGTAAATGTGGTAAAGTTCATGGTATCATTACAGGGGTAAAAATACTACTGCTTATTGTATATTGTGGTGATTCATAACAGAGGCTGCTGTTCATACTCTTTGATTCTTTCTCTGCAGATCAATTATACTAACGACTCAGTCTAGCTAATAACAGCTATCTGTTAAACAACCAGGAATGTAACTGACCAAGGCACAAATCAAGACAAACCCCACTGTTTTCCAAAGGTACAATAATTCGCCTAAGAGGAGAAAATGCAAAGGCAATCTTCAGAATTTTGATACAGAAAACAACTTAAAACTTTAACTACCAAAATGATTCAAAAATACTTTGACATAGAAGCCTCGAAGATTTATTCGCATTTTGAAGTAACAGACTAAAATTCAAGTCCCAGTGTTCACTGGTGATTTAACACATACGGCTTATGCTCAAAATCTGACCACGCATTTGAACACTGAACTCAAATGCTTCATTTGTTTAGAAGTGCTACACTGCTTGAACAAAGCATTTTAATTTAATCTCAGTGTGAGAATCTGCTCGTGAATACACACTCAAAAACTTTTTTTTTTTGCAGACAATTAACAAAGATAATGCATAAAGAGCACACCTGAACGAAGTAGCAAAGCATGCATTTACCTCTTTAGAATCATCAATCCTCTCAAAATAAACAAAAGCAAATCCTCTTGATCGTCCAGTCCGTTGATCATAAACCACATTGACACCAGTCAAAGGTCCGTAACGGGAGAAGACTTCACGTAAATCTCTCTCCGTAGTGTACAAACTGAGACCAAACACTCCAAGACAGGTGTTAGGATCTGGATTAGCCTGGTAACACAAATATTCAACTCCAATTAATTTTAGTTTAAAAAATTTTAATTATTCCTGTACAAAAAATTATTGTAAAAAAATTAATCTGAAGAAAACAAAACAGTATGTTAATACATAGCATAACACTTTAACAGTTATTCTAATTTTAAGATTGCTTCAAAAAGCAATTACTTCCATTGGTTTTAATTTTAGAAAAACGACTAAGACAAAGTTTATATGTTGGTAAAAAACTCAGTTGATAAAATTTAAGTGTTCCGATTTATAGAAAAGCTACAGAACAAGAGGAACTCGTGAAATTACCAACAAGGGGCAGACACCACATGCAAATCTGTGCTGAGAACAGGTCTCCCAGCCTGAACTCCCACCTTCAGCCCTTCTGCATGCTCATCACAGGCACTAGAGTGCACACTGCCTCCAGCTGCCCACACTACAAGTGAGCACTTGAGCTCCTAAGCACAGACGACTGAACTATGATCTGGCTTCTACTGAAACTTCCTCCACCTCAGCATTTCCTATCCAACTATACTGAAAGTCAATATTTACATTTGTAAGTTAATCTTCCCACTAGTAAACTGGATGAAAGGCACCTGCTTCTTTCATCTAGAGAGCAACAAGTGTTGAAGGCCAGTTCTGTGAAACTGTAATCCAAAAGCATGAGTATTTTTTTAGCACAAAACTCCTGACTCTCTAACATGATGTGGGATACTTAATAAATTTCACTTAAACTAGACAAAGTCAAATACGTAATAGTACAAGGTACAAGTTCTCTTAAACGTTCAAAACTTCTCCACATGCCAGAGAATTTGTATCTAATGGCAAATTCTCTGTAAGAATTATTTTGATCAAAATAAACAGGTTTTTCAGTTAGGTGTCTGGCACCTGTAATACTACTACATGCAGCAATTTAAAACACCAGCAACAACCACGGAGATTTTATGTTTCTGCCAAAATAACAAGTGGAAGTTGACACAGCTGAAAGTTATATTTCAGTTCCAGATTAAGTCATCTATGCATAATAATTTATGCCTCAGAGCCTGCTTTTCAGCCTGACTGAAAGAATTTAGATCTTCTGCTATATTTTTTTCAGTGCATTTGTTCAGGAACTTATTGTGAAAATAAGATGCTCATGCTGTGCATATATTTAAAGCTCCTTTCCATTTGTGAAAGTTCAAACTTGTTTTAAGACATGAATCTTCTGCAATTCCTCACTAGAGCTGAAGAGCACAAGAACCTGGCAGATTATAATTCAAAAGTTTTAATTATACACGTCAAGACACGTATTTTTTTACTCTGTATTTCAACGGCACTGGCAACTATACTCATTTTATTACTGAACTCCTACAAGTATAATGAAATCTGTCTTTTAAATCATTGCTTGGGTAAATTCCTCCACACATCCATACCTGTTTCCCTTCTTTAACATTCCTTTTACACTTAAATCCTATTAATTTTTCTGAGGCAAGAGAAGTACTGGCATCAGTCTGTAGACCCCAAGTGCCAAGTGACAACTATATCACCACTGGAAGGCCTAAACTGACTGTGGACAACTAAAGGGCAGCTTTTGTATTAGGGTTTTGTACTGCCTCCCATCAACCCACTATACAAGCTCTCTCTACAGGAAAAGAAGTGGCAAAATTGCTACCAATTTTCCTGGTGTCTTTAGGACCTTGTTATTAAGAAAATTTCAAATGTCTGATTTCAGTTTCATTTTGACACTGCTAGAATTACTCCTTAGAATTACCAAGGAATCCACTGTGAAACACTTTGAGTGTTTTCACAAAGTCATTTCAAAGGCAGAAAAACATCTTCATATAGCAAAGCACACTAGTACCTTCTAAAGTAGTAAAGTGGATTCTTCCACCTTTCACCAGGAAGAGGCTAACCTGCTTGAAGTTCAGCTATTTTTGCCAATTTTTCAAGACATTGAATTAATATTTCCTTCATAGTGATTAGATGCTGGCAACAATCCACAAAAAGCTACTATGAACATTGCTTCACCACAGTTTAAGCCACTGCATGCTAGCACTGCTGGAGTCTTGCCCTTTCTTCCTTTTGTCTTATCCCTCACATTAGTATTACCTGCTCCTGGTGATGTGCTTCACCAAGGCAGGCCTGGGGAAAAAAAAAAAAAACCTGTATGCTTTTCGACAGAGTTAATAAAATTTGCAGACTTAACCAGATTAAAATTAAGAGGATCAGAAACATATCACTGCCCTCACCAAGGAAATGCAGAGCTGTGTAGTGACATTTACTTAGATCAGCCTGAAGTGATGTGAAACCAGAAGCTAAAGCACTGAAAGAGGCTTGACAAGAAAGTGGCATGGAGGGCTATGAAGAAGATTAGGGGACTGGAGAACCTCCCTTATGAAGAAAGGCTCAGAGAACTTGGGCCTGTTTAGATTAGAGATGATTGAGAGGGCATCTTATCAATGCACACAAGTATCTCAAGGGCAGGCATCACAAAGATGGGGCCAGACTCTCCTCAGCAACAGAACAAGGAGCAACAGGCACAAACTGAAACATGGTACATTCTATCTAAATATGAAGGAAAGATTCTTTGAGGCTGAACACTGGAACACACTGACCAGAGAGGTTGCTGAGTCTCCTTTCCTAGAGGTGGTCAAAACATGTTATCCTGTGGAACCTGCTCTAGGTGCACATGCTTTAGGAGGGATTGGACTAGCTGATTTCCAAAGGTCCCCTTCAACCCCAACCATTCTGCCATTAAAAAGAAGGACACAGGAGAAATCTCAGATTGACAAGATTAGCATTTTAGATTTTGGTTGGTCTAGCTGTACCTTCTCCTCGTGCAGACATTTTTCATTTACATTTTGAAAGACTTACTGTGCCTCCTTTTCACAACTGTAAATTTTTCTAGTCTACTATAAAGACTTATATATTATGTAGTAACATGGGGCTTTACTTCAAGGTAAACCAAATTAAATCATCAGAAGCATAAAATCACAGGCAACCTTCAACATATGCTCTATAAGCAAATAAACACTTGGGAATTTCTTTCTATGGATCCCTATGTCAATCTTATCAATACTGTCAGGTTGCCAGCACTCACATAGGTGGTCTCATTTTTGTAAAGGTTACATATACTTGGAACTGTAACAAAAAAATAATCAGAACACAATCAGCTTCTAGAGTTGAAGCTCTTGTCACCCTATCTGCATACGCTGACTTGCAACAGAATGTTTTTCAACTAATTTCTACAAGTTCCCTTCCAGTTGCAGGTCCAAGAAATAAGTGCTGGTAAGGACAGAGTGCTCCACACATACCCCCCACTCCCACCCAATTCTTGTATCCTCCAGTGACAAAACAGCAGGTCAAACTCAGCCTGCAAGTAACCTGCACTATGCTGATACAAGCAGCAACTGTTGATACTCAGCCTTTTTGAACATGACATACTCTGCTGCCAGTGTGCCTTCTCCTGTTGGACATGGGAGAGTGACTACGGCTCCTTCGACGTCGGTATTCTGGTGTGTATGATCTGCTTCGAGAACGTCTCCTATGGGAATGAGAATGGGATCTGGAGCGAGTGTAACGTCTGTGTGAATGTCTTCTGGACCTGGATCTTCGACAAAGAGAAAGCCTTTAGTCAGGTCATGCATATGGTCATAATGTATTCAACTGCAAACCGTACATTTTCTAGAGAAAAATCTTTTCTTAGATGATGCATACAGTTAAAGCCATTAAGCTTCTTCTACCTTGCACATCTAAACATTGCCCTGATCTCAACCTGCTCAGTAGCATCATTTTTAACTCTTCAAGAATACTTCTGGCATACACTAAGGATTATATTCACAACAGTTTTCAGGAACTTCAGAGTTTACATCAGCTTGGCTTCGTATTTAACTAACAATTGCACCATTGCACAGTGACACAGCAACTAGATATGCCACACTGTAAAGTACTGTTTTGACTGAAAAACTGAAAAATCTGGCAGAACTACAGTGCTGCAATATCTGCAAGCGAAGTTTGTCTAGGTATGAAAATCACTCCAGACAAGAAAAAAAAGCAAAACTCAAACACCTGCTCCACTCCTCAAGCACTTCTTTGCAAACATTTTGCTGACAATAAGCTATTTAAAACAGTAGGCAATCATCTGGCTAAACACTGCACGAAGAGAAACTGTAACATTAGCTGAACTTTGGCAATTCAAAGCAACTCCCTCAGTTACTCTGATATAAATCCTATAAACAGAGAAGATATATTACTGATGTCTCCTAAGAACTAGGAAGGAGAAACAACCTAAGACTATTACTTTTTCCCCTCTAGTGCTACAAATGGTGTCTTCTGGTTTGTCTCGGTTGTTAAAGATCCACTAGCTCTCCTCATTTTCATCAATCTGTTGGTAAAAGGGAATAGAGAAGATAGGCAGCATAAACCAGGTAATACTTATGGCATAATTAGGGAAAAAACTCAAGACTTGTCTCTTCTGATCTGTGCAAGCTCCATCAGAACCAAGAGCTATAAAGCTTTACCCTCCACACATCCATACTCGTGGTAGAGAAGGACAGACATGGACATGTGCAGCACTGAAAAATGAATTTAAATCTTAAAACTCTCATAAATCAAGAACCTATCCACACCCAATTTAAGATGTAGGTTTTGATTATGTTTTTAAAGTCTCCAATGAAAGAATGTCAAGAACATTCACAAACACTGTTTTCCAGTATTTCCAACAGTTAGACAGCTTATTCTTTTTATCTAACCCTGATGCCTTCGCACCAGGTCTCACTTGACTTTTTTTCCCCCCCCTACAGGAAAGGTCCACACAAGAATTCCCCCATAAATAATTTTGGGAGAAGGAAGCAGGAACTTCACAGAATTGAAATGCAATCCATTTTCCCTCTTCTGAAAGAGACAAACCTACATATTTTAGTCGTGATTTCTATGTTACTACTTTTAATTAGTGTATTTTCTCTATTCATACACATGAAATAATTTCCCAAATTTGTCCACCTATGTGAGCACAAACCGGCAAATTAACATATTCCTGCTAACACATCCCAATAAGTTCATAATTTTTCACAACAGGGGAAAAGAAATTTCATCAAAAAATAACATCATCAAAATAACAGCAGTGACACGAATAACTTCTGAACATACCTTGATTTTGATCTTGACCTAGAGTGTGATTCAGAGTGTTTGGAAGCCCTCGATGGACTGCGAGATCCTGACCTGCTCTCTGATTTTACACGAGCAGGACTCCCAGCTGGAGATTTTGACTGGGAGCGAGACTCCTAACAAAAAAGACAGTATTAAAAATGGTATTGGTTGTGTAAATGCCTAACTCCTAACATTTTAAGTACAGTAATTCTATTATATTGATTGCTCCTGAAAAACAAATGGTTAGGCAATACCCTCCAAAATAAATTTCATTTTGCTAACCCACTGTTAATATTGTATGCTTGCCTCAAATAGATCCCTGCTTGAACCAGATCACCGATTCTCTATTAACTAAGTAATCATGCAAATTCATCTACAACTTGATCATACAGACACTGGAACATAAACCATACATTTACTTAACCTAGGACCCATTCATTCTTCCAGATTCTTTTAATTCTACTTCACTCTTGCTTTCTACTTTTCTTCATTCTTCATTGAGTTTTTCATTTTTCATACTTCGTGTATTCTTCCCCAATTCAAACAATTCATTATAGCCTTAAAAAAATATTCAAGTGCTTCTATCTGACCAATCTTCTGTTCAATTTTTTCCCCCATTCAATTTTAATTTTCTGATCTTTAATACTTTTCATTAGCCTTCTTTTATCTTGATTTATCTTCCACATTCTTGGAAAAAACTCTTCAATTTCTTCACGAACATTAACCTTAATGGAAAAAGAACATTTAGTATATTTAAGCACGTGGGGATTATAAAACTCTGCTGGAGTTCAGATGTTATCTACAAAATTGAAAAGCCAGCAGGTAAAGTGCAAGAAACTATTTTATAAAACAACTTTTTAAAAAAATATCTTTAAAACTGTATAAGTGTCTATGTTCTAACAATAAGCTTACTGAGTTCTCAGTGTTTTACTGTATTTGCAAAGCTACCCTCCTCCCCTCTGAGATTTTTTTAAGATATATAGATACACTAAAAACTATTTTGCACAAATATACTGAAGTACTGATATCAACGATTCCCCCCCACTAAAATAACTATGTGTTTCTCAGTATTGAATATCCCAAATTTTACTCCTACAGATTACTAATACACTCTTAATTCAACAGTATGGCCAAAAATTTCCAGTCAAAACCTATCTATGCACATACTTACTCGCATAATACATGCATATAGGTATAAGCAACATAAATTATTTTTCTTCCTATAGTTTCTTCCTCATTGTTATCCTGTTTTCCTTACATAATCCATATAAACTAAGATGTAGAATTGTATAGTTAAGGCAATCCAATAGAAGCAAAAATGGGAGGGGTTTTTTTCTTGCATGGTAAGGCACACAAGAGAAAAACTAGGAAAACAAGCAAACAAAGAGCAGGTTAGGATTTCCTCACATTTTATAGTGCACAGCATTTCTAGGAAGCTTAGCTATAAAATCCCCTACAGAATAGTATGCTATATACATTTGTAACTTCACAAAACACTTAATGAAAAAATGCACACCAAGTTCCCCCTCCCAAAGGTGTTATATTTCATGTTTAACTGCATGATTTTTCCTCCCGACTGTCCCCACAATTTTTCTTTTTCTTACTCTACCTATGTCTACATTTGCATTTTCTTTTGCAGTTAAAATTCTTCACTACTTTGGGCTGGAGCTCCTTTTCTAAGGATGCTGTCATTGTATTTCAAGACAGTAAATTCACCAGAAATGGAACCTGAGAGGTTCCTTATTAACAACTACTACAGCCACACCACCATTCCCCTTTACCTCAACAGAAAAGACAAAAGACTCATGGAGAATGTCACCTACTAGGATGATAGGCCTGCCAAACTTTAACAATGAAGGCCAAATTCAAAGCTTGGCTGTGACATGTAATCAGGTCTGCGTAACAGGTTACCCTTATGAAGATGGCTAGGTACTGAGCTAACTACAGGACTTCACTGAAATAAATTATGTACATGCCTTTAAATATTACTAAACTTAATTTGGTGTTTTGACATTTGAAATCCACTGTTTGCAATGAAGTAAAATTTCTCTTATAACCACTAACATGTTTTTTTTTATCACTTCCCCTCTGTCTTTGTACTTTTCAATGTTTGACAGCCTCCTAAATTCTTCTCTTTATAACTCATCCCTTGCAACAACTGCCAATTTCTCTGGGAACTATTTGTATTTCTCTCCCTAGTAAAAATGATCAGTAATAAAGAAAAACATTCAAAGGGACGCCAGATTTAGAAAACACTCTTCAATAAAAATACAAAGAATTCACCCTCCTCAGACACTCCTTGTTCATAGAGATACTGCATTGTCCATACCTTTTACATCTGAAAGATCAATTCCTCAGCAAAAACTCTGGAAACTTGAATAAAGGCACCCCCCCCATCCCACGCCCTGATTCTGCACAATTTAGAAGTGTAGTGAGGTGACCCAATTGCTCCCATACAATGTAGAAGTCATCTTAAGTGCTCTCAACTATTCAACTAAAGCATCTTGTAACACCACCCATAGAGTCTTCAGTAATACCAGCTATGACAACAATTCTATATAAACTTGACAAAAGCTAATATTACCTAATTTCATATAGGTTAAGTCCTTTTGGAATTATCTGTTTAAGACACTTAGGGGCTGTATCCGCAAATACACAACCTGGAAACTGCAGTGACAGAGGGGACGATGTAAATTCTTAAAGATTCCAGACTTCCTCAACCAAGTAACTGCAGATGTAAACTGCATCTAAAGAGAGATTACCTGATAGCAGTTGCATATTGTCATTGGCAAGCAATTACATCCCACCTTCTGAGGCAACATAGTTCACCTAGTTACAACTCCTACAATGCTTCTAAAGGAGACTAAGGGAATCACAATAACCTGCAGAAGTTTAAGGACTTAAGGATGATGCTGAAAAATTAAGTAGTAATATTTATATCGACAAGACTACAGGCAGGGATTAAGGGATTCAGAGCTTCAAGGAGTCACAAAGAGAGATTTTAAAGAATTTTTCTCCTCTACTTCCCACTACAATTAAACAATTAGCAAGCTGTATATTAGTCTATACCACAAACTAACCCAACTCTTCTTCATGAACTATTTATACCCATTCTGCAATATGTATGAACAAAGTATTCAATATTCTTAGTATGTCATCTTTAACATAAGAAACCAGACAACTCTATTATCCCAAAGCACTAAACCTCAATTTTGTACTAGTCTTAAAACAACCTATGTATTATCATCTTAGCTCCGTTGTTACCACAAAAACTAAATATCATGTAGGAGAGAAAAGACTAAAATTGCACTTTGGATTCTCAGCATTTCCTTATCTTTCTGTTCTAAAGATCCTCAATCATTTAAGGGCCACAGATGAGATTCATCTTAAACTCAGCTCTTCATCCCACCAGCTTCCTACAAAACAGTACCTATCTTAATTTCTTGGGCTTCATCATGCAGTCACTACGCTCACCCTTACACCTTGCAGGCAGATATTTCACTATCCCCACTTCAAACTACCTAGATTTGCTGTCACTAGAGCCTGCAGGAAAATAAACAGAGCTTTGTAAAACTCTTCAGGTCAGATTTCCCTTTCAAAACAAATACTGCATCTGCCGATAACACTTTTCCCAGGAAACACCTCTCCCCAAAACACAAAAAAACCCAATCCACCCAAACAAAAAGCATACACCCCCCCCCCAGTAATAATAATTATAGAAAACCCAACTCAATTGTAACAGTGTGCTTCTTCGGAGTAAGATGTAGTGGTTTCCTCAAACACACACCAGGAAAGGGGACTAATGCTTCACCAAGAATTGAAGCCAAAATCGTAGACAAACACAAAAATCTAAGGTTTGCAGCTTCAGTTACTGATTCTCTGAATAAAATGCACAGCTAGAAGCATTTAAAGAGAGCATTGAGGAGAATTTTTAAACCTTGCTACCACCTTCTTTCTTCTCAGGAAGAGTAACAAACCCAAAGTGATACAGAGAGGATCTCTCCTCCTCCCCCATTATTCTACAATTATATAAACCCAGAAACTGAACAACTATCACCAACTTAAGATGATCCATATGAGCCAGGCACCAGTCAGTCCATGTATTTCATCCATACTGGTAAAACTGTTTAACTGATCCAAAAATTCTACCTACTACTTAAATTCCTTGCGTTTTTCAAAAGAAATCCTACTTTCCAATGGAACTTTAAACACTTTAATGCAAAGGAGAATTGCAGAAGTTTTGAAGCATTCTTTCCATTTTTCCACCCATCAAGAGAAGGTATGATAAAGAACATGGAAGGGGGGATGACCACAATAAAACAAACTATCCAACCAACCAACTTCCCATCAAACCAATCAAACAAAACAACCCCCATTCTTTCACACTACTCTTCTGTCCTGAACTTGTCACACCTTACCTTAACTCTCACAATTTCACAGTATGACTGAAAGGCTATCAAAATTTAGAGTGAGATCCTAACTAAAAATAATTATGACTTGAAATTAAGCTTTCAATAGCAAAGCACGGGAAATGAAAAAAACCCAAAACATTAAATCACACAAATTTCAGGTGAAATTCATTTGACCTGGGGTGAAAAAAAAGGACAGGACAAGTGGTCTAGCATACCATTTCCAAAAACACAAATTAAGTAGAACTCTGTTAAAAGGGAACAGAAAAAATATAAGCAATCCAAAAAGAACATTAATTTAGCAGCAGCCCACATTTGCTGGATAAAACTGTTAAGCTACTGAAATCTCACTTATGAGGACAAGATAACATTTTGGCAGGAATCTCCCAACTTTCCTTGAAACTCACAAGAGAAGTTAAATCCTTTTTGCTTCATACTGTGATCTGACACTATACTAAAAAAAAAAAAAAAAAAAAAGAATCCCTTAATTAGCTAATCTTCTATAAATATTATAATAGTACAGACAGTAAGCTTCTTTATAAAAAGCATCTTGTAAGTTGTTACCTTGAAGACGTGGATATTTTAAAAGTTACTAACATAAACAAACTTTATGTATTTCTCAATGATCCCACTTATGAAAAGAAAGAAAAGGCTTCAGCAATAAAGTTTTAGAAATTACAAGCTAATCTCACTAAGGCTTGAAAATACACCTCTTCAGGGAGGGAGGGTTCTGTAGTCATTTCTCTATCACACACGGAAGACAGTAAAAAGAATGTGTTCAAAAGCAGCAGTCTTCCCAGCTGACAAGGTCCGGAAGAACACAGAATTAAGATTGATTAAAATAACAAAAAATAAAAACTGGAATTCCAGAAAAACTCTCCCACGCTGGTCATTAGACACTGCAGGGTGATCACAGCACTTTCCAAGCAAATGCAGAACCCCTGAGCACTGGCAGTCCATTGTGCTTGTGGTTGAAAAGGTGTGGGAAGCAACATTCTTTCCTTTCTGGAGGTGGCAGAATGCCACTGCAGGAGAGATAGAATATAACAGCTAAGCAAGCCCGACCCTGACACAGCTGGTGTTTTTTTTTTTTGGTCAAAGAAATAATCTCAAAGTTGATCAGTTAGGTAATTCCGTATGTATTTAGGTATTTTGCATCCAAACTTCATGAAGCGTAAAGCACTTTCACAGCTAAACTAACCCAAAAGCCACTTGGGTACCAATGAAATATGCATACTTCCTTCGACAAGATGGGCCATATGCAAAATCATACACTTCTTGAAATGTTTTATTAGATTATACTACTTATCTCACTGTAAGATCCCACAGAGCAGGATCATTAGAGTGAAGGCAATCAATATAGCTGCAAAATGGAATTTTATGTTTGTTCTAATGGCAGGTTTTGCCTATTTAGACAAACAACACGTTAATACCTGTAGAAAACTACTGAATTCTTATGACTGCAGAAATCAAGTATTACTAGAAGCTCAAAAGAGAAAAACGTATCAAAGTTTCAAGTGGAGCTACTGAAGTGTGTTTTTGTTCAGACTTCCTTTTGTTCATTGCTCTGGGGAATATCTAAAGTTACACCACAGACTGAACACCAAATAAACAACAACCTACAAAAAAAACCCCCAAAAATATGAAAGGAAGTAAGAGTTGCCTGCCATCTGACAGAAATAAAAGATGAAAAAAGCCTAATTTGTCTAATCTGCTTACAAAAGCATTCAATTGTGATAAGATACTTCTGCCGTTTCCAAAACCAAGCCACTGGACAAGGAGCACAATTTAAAATCTTTCTTTATTCTTAATGTCCATAAACTGAGCTCTAGCACATCCACTATATTTTTAATTCTTTGGTCAATTTCTTTCCATTATATCACCATACTTGAGAGGGGGCTTTCTTCTGTTCAACCAGCCACATTCTTAATAGAGAACTTGCTTAAGTTGAAACAAAATGACACAAAAGCAGAGCAGACGTTGATTAGTGCAAGCATATTTGATTAACATTTGCTTTTAAAAAAAAGTAAATAAAGGAGTGAGTTCAAGAAAGAAAAGCTCTACAATGATTTCACCCAATATTTTAGAAATGGAAGTTTTAAAGAGCACAACCTAAGCAACTTCATTGGAAAGTTATTACCATAATTATTAATCTCCTGTTCAGATCAGTTAATATGATTTTAAAATCATGAATTAGAGGCAAAGCACATACTGTATCTTACTGTCGAAAAAAATTAGCATTTTAGAAAAATCTGCTCATACTCAGCTTTCACTGAAGTGATTTTGGGAGAATATGCATCTACACAGATGAGAATATAAAAGGCCTTAAACTAAACTTCAAGCAACCTTAGTTCTTTGACTTTCACTTTTTAAAAGCACATCACACTAATTACCACTTAAACTGACAGGGGGTGGAAGAATTGAAAGGGTACTTAGAATTCTTATTTGTGCCAAATTCCACATAAACAGGTTCTTTACAAACTGTCTTGCTGTTTCTGCAGTTCTTTCTCCCAATGAAAACTTCTGCTTTACTCTCAGTGCTCCGTGCCTGGATGTAGCAAAATGAAGCATCAGGACATTCAGTGTCTGACAAGAGTCCTATCCAACTGGGAATATCAGACTAAACACTACAGCCTCAAAGTTACATGTGCTTAATTTAATGCCTGTGAGTACTTTCAATGGAAATGAAATATAAAACATTAATCTGAAATAGAATTTCTTATTTCAAGAATTTTAGCACCATCACAACAAAGCAGTCTTACTGAAGAAGAAGAAAAAAATTAAATGGCTTACAAATATTCTTCAGTAGAACCACAAAACACCTAACTAGAAATCAATCAGTCAAGTACCTGCCATTATGCTCAGTTATGCCATACTGATTGAGAAATTACAGTGTAGGGAGCAAAAACAAAAAAAGTTTTCCAAATGAATACTCGACACAGTCAGCAGTTCTTTCCAACAGGTAAATTTTCATCACCAAAAACAAAAAAAAAACCAAAAAAACACAAATAAACAAAAAAACAAACAAAAAAAAAACAAACAAAAAACAACCAAAAATAAAACCTGCTAAGCAGAAGCCACAGTATTTGCTACTACAGGACTCTTCTGATTTCCTGTACTCTCACCTACATTTAGCAGGAGGTGGTGTGCAGAAATACAGAAAGTACAGAGCTGTAACAGCTTTGTAACAGATCTGTCAAAGAGCCCAATACCAATGCTCTGACAACTAACCCAAAATAATTTCTTTCCTAACAATAAACCACACTGGGAATACAGACAAGAAAATAATCCATAAAGATACAAATCTTGACTGTAAAATGGGAGATTAACATCATATTTTAAAAAGAGAAAAAGCCCATCAAGCATTCTCACTGCTCAAGTTTCTGAAACTTGTTTCCCCTTCAGAGATCTGTTTATTTACCCCAATATTGCTTAGCTACACAGCCACCATTCGTCCAAGCAATCAAAAGAAGAGCAGGTTTTGTTTACCTCACGCGAGGAAGCAGTTACTGCATAGCTAGGTAAAGAGCTTGCAGCCTATTGATTTTCTTTTTAATCACCACAAAAATGGCGACAATAGTCATGTAGAAGTAATTTTTGGAAGGCAATGCCGTTTTTCCAAGATTTCATTGCTTGTTTCCCCAGACAGTAACTACATATTTAACTGCAAGGCTGCTGTCACCAGAACATCAGAGTCACCAAGAGGATGCTCAGGAATTTCTCTAAAGAATCTCTTAAAAGGACAAACAGAAAGAAAACCTCTGCAAAATTAAAAAAGTAAATTGTGATGGAGAAGCACACATTCCGTTCCTGTTTCAAGCAGCTTCTAACTCCTGCTTGCCTTTATCATCACTAAAAAAACAAAAACAAACAAAACAAAAAAAAAAAAGACAAAAACACTGAAAACGGAAGGGACCTGTCACACGTGTACATGAAAACCCGCAGCCATCAGAGGGAAGACACAGGCCTAGCGAGGTTACAAAGCCACAGCAGCTCTTTCGAAGCCTTCAGCTGCACGATAGACGACTTTCAATGGTTTAATAAGGACGGCCAGACCTCCCCAGCAGCCAGAGGGGGCCCGGCCCGAGGCAGCTCCTCAGCCGGGAGAGACCGCGCACCTCGCACAAAAAGTCCCTCCTCTTTCGGGCGGGAGGAGGCCTCGGCGGCCCGGCCGCGGCCGGGGGAGCGGGAACGGGCAGGAAGACAGCGACCCCCGGGCCCGGCTGCAACAAGGCGGCTGGTGACCGCGGGAAGAAGACAGAGCAGCGGGGAGGAACGCCGGGGCTACAGCAGCGCCGTCTGCACAAGATCAACCTACGCTGGCCAGGCGAGGGCCGGGCCGCAGCACCGGGACCCCGCGCCCGCATCCCGCCGGGGCGATGGGAGCAGGGAGCGTGTGAGGGAGAGACGTGGGCAGCGGAGAGGGACAGGGACCGTCACCCACGGCCCAGGCGAGCCTCGGGAGCCTGAGGGAGCCATTTTAGAGCCAACCTGCGCTGCCCCCACCCCCGCTAGGCCCGAGGACGCCGAGTGCCGCCACCCACCGCCCCCGATCCCCCACTCGACATGGCCCGCGCAGGGGAGGCCACTCACCCTCCCCTCGAAGTTGTTCTCCTCCACGTCGCTCATGTCGGCAGAGTCCTGGCCACGGGGCTAGGGAAGAACGTGGGACGCTAGTCCCGAATAGCAGCAACAACACCCACGGCCGGTGCTATCGCCGCCGTTACCCCTATTGCCGCTATTATTGGCACCGCCACCGCCGCCTCCCGCCCGCGCCTCCCGCACCGCCGCAAAATGGCGCCGCCGCCGCCGCTCCGTCTGCGCCCGGCACCGCGCTCGGGGCGGAGCCGCGCCCGCCCCTCACAAAGAAGGCGACGAGCGCTGCGGGAAGACCCGCCGCGCATGCGCGCGCCCGCCGCCCCGGGAGCGCGCCCCCGCCGCCCCCCGGCCCCGCCCCGCCCCGCCAGATGTACGGGTGTCGCTGCGAAATGTGAAGCGTGTAAACAAATGTTCTTAAGAAAGGATCTTCTTTGATGTCAGGTATTTGGGAGATTTGAAGCCTATTCAGCAAGAAGGGCGATTTAATCCCTGAAACAGGCAGCTGGCAAGCAAGCGCTAAGTGATGTCCAGGCGTTAAAAAGATAAATTAGCTGTCGGTAGAATTGCCCTGTTAAGGTTCAGGGCTGGACATGTTTCAATGGTATCCAACCTAGAGGGAGATTAACAAAGCTGGGGAAGAAGGATGTACCACTGATAGTGGACAGAAAGAAGGCAGAATTCCCGGGCCACAAGTACATTTGGCAGAACTCCCAAGACAAGGAAGAAGCTATTAAAAGACAGCTTGGCGACTGTGCTGAAGGAGATCTGACTGGGTAAAATGTAATTCCGGCAGGGGGAGATCTGTCACCGACTCAAGAAACCCACCGACTCACCAACAAGAGGATATTTAATATGCTGGAGGGCTGCTTTTACTGTACATAAATGTGTAAAGTTACAGGATCTGATCTTGAGTGCTTCTGTGAAACAAATGAAGGCCTAAATTTTGACTTGCAATCATGAGGATTGCATTTTAACTGTAATTTTATTAAAAGTTTTATCCTTTCTGCTCAGGTTTCCCTGGTCCTGTATCCTGTGCAGTTTTGGTGCTTCCTCCTCCAGCATGCACCAATAGCTACAGCAGCTGATACCTTGCAGGCACTCGAGACCAGCTACGTAGTTCCTTAAGTCAGAGAATTTCCCAAGATGATGAAACAGCTAAACTTGCTCTGTCCGTGCAGGAAAGCACTGGATTCCCAACAGGTGCTTTGTCCCAGTGGAGCTGTCACATGAACTCTGGTAGCCAGTGGTCACCACAGCTTGAGGTTCTAATGGAGCCTTGACATACACTCTTCTTTACAGGAATGGTTCTGTTTCTTCCTACCCAGACCATAAATTATGTTGAATGTTTTGTGCTTCCGTTGTAAATGGAAGGCCGGAGCAGTACGTGCCAGTCCTTGCTCTTTTTCCTTGGTGAGTCAGAAGCAAATAATTGACTGAAGAGTAAATTATCTCACAATGGTATAGAAGGCTATTTTTGGTAAAAGTTTCTTGCGTGTCACTTTCTTAAAAGGTTTCCGTCAATTCCTGTTTAATTACAATTAATTTTTCATTCCTAAGAGGCTGGCCTGAGTTTTAGCCTCTGCTGATGTCTCACTTTCCAAAAAACAATTCTGAATCCATGTCTTTTATAGCAACTCTACTCCATTCAGCTCTGGTAGATTGATTTATTCAGCTCCCTTTTCAAATGTAACTTTATTAGTATTTATTCTACTGCAAGATCACACACTGTTCTGGCATATTCTGATCCTGTCTGATGCTGCCTGTATTCTAACTACAGGAACAAAAAGGAATGAGCATGAAGGACATGCTTAAATTCTGAGATGAAAATACTAGTCAGTCTTCTACCAAATAATGGATTACACAATAAAATGGAATATGAAGGACCCACTGAAAATACATCACGTATTTAGTTACACACACACACAAAAAAAAAAAAAAACAACAACCCCCAAAAAACAACAAAAAAACCCCAAAACAAAACAAAACCCCAAAAAACAAAACAAAACCAAGCAAGGGAGGGAGGGAAAGGTCAGGAGAATAGAGGACAGGAATACACTTCTTGCTAACATGTACATATATGAGATCTAGCTACAGTCACATTGTGATTTCAGTTCCTGAGAGATGCACTAGACCTGATGCACACATTCAAGATATTTGCATTATTCCAGCAGATTTTTTTTAATTCCTGTTGTCCTAAAATGTTCTGATAAGTAAACCTAGAATAAAAATGGCAGTTGCTGGCACAAATGCCTATTTTTCCAAAGTCTAATCAATTTTACATTTTGAATTGAAAACTTCAAGCTGTCTTCTGCCTTCGTTGTTCTCTACAACTTCACTGTAGTTTCCTGGTCCATAAAGACAATAAATATTTTACATTATATTTCATCTTTCACTAGTTTTTAGTAAGACTCCAAGGTTGATCTGGGTCTTTGGGAGCATCTCTCCTAAATTGAAGGTACATCTAGAAATGGCCTCAAGGATACACTGACATGACATAATTACATGTTCTTCAAGCATGCCTTATAGGGGTTTCTCAAGAAATATTAATACACTTGTTTAATAATGTTAGCTTTAATGCAGTAGTAAGTACAGAGTACTCATAATTTTGGGGAAAAATACACTTTGTGGAGAAAGATAGGCCTATTCCCTAAAGTGAAAGGCATAAACAACTGGTAAGGGATCAGGAAGAGGGAAAAATAGGAGTGGCAGTAAGGCAGGTATAAAGTTGGATGTATTTTTATCTACATATACAGATTATAGGATTAACTGGTTAAGTGAGGAGGCAGAAGCTGCTATTTGCAGACCATATTGATTAGTGTGCTGTTCTCTAGCCATTACCATTTAGCAGTTTAAACATATCAGGAGAGGAAATTCTTAACACATGTTTGAAAAGGACAGAGCAATAGCAATGCAAATTAAATTCGAAAGGACTGTCTACAGACAGTGACTGGCAGGAGAGGAATGAAATAACATTACAGCAGCAATCTAATTCTGTTCTTCTGTTTTCGCTTTTTTTTTTGTTTTGACAAGTAATACACAACATTGCAACACACCTGTAATCCTGGGTTTTTATCTACCCCTTGAAGTGATACCAAAAATATTACCCACAAATATAAGAACTTGATAAATGCTTTTAAGGTTTGATTTTCATATGTCACTGAAGAGAAACACGGTGCTTGATACTGTTTTGTGATACAGTTTTTACCACACTTCTGAGATTCATTGGCTGACACAGCACCCGCCAAGAGTTTTGTCTGTACACCTGTAGGTCTAGGCCACTAACCACTCTGATGTACCAATATCCCTTTTTCTAGAACAGCATCACATTGAAATGCCGATTTTTCCTGCATCCAACCTGTGCAAAATAAGGAGGTTGAAAAACAGGGAGAAGCCGTGTGGCCTCTGACGCCCACTGGAAGGGAGAGGGGGAGATGCATGCTGAAGGGATCGAGATAAGGTGACCAACAGGTACTTCTGAATGCTATCGACTCTGCAGCTGCTGAACGTGTTGTTTACTTTGCCCTTATGTTCACCTTTCCTTAACTGATACCAGCTTCCTTTAAACAGTGCCTTGCAGGAAGAGCCTGGGGTGACTCTCTAGCACAGTCCTGCACGCACGATGAATTTTATTTAGGTGATTGTCATGGAGAGTTTATATACCACCCCAGCCACAAACAATCAGAGAATTGTTAGGGTTGGAAGGGACCTCTGGAGACCCCCCAGTCCAACCCCCTACCAAGGCAGGGTCATCCTCAGCAGGTGACACAGGAACGTGTCCAGGTGGGTTTGGAAGGTCTCCAGAGAGGGAGACTCCACGGCCAGCCAGTTCCAGTTCTCTGCCACTCTCAACGCAAAGAATTTCTTCCTCATGTTGAGATGGAACTTCTTGTGTTTTAGTTCACGGCCTTTACTCGCCGTCCTGTCGCGGGGAACCACCAAAAAACCCGGCACCATCCTCTTGCTATTCGCCTGCGAGATATTTAAATGCACTGATGAGACCCCTCTCTGAGTCTTCCCCAGAGTAAGCGTGCCCAGCTCCCGTTCCGCTGCCCGGAGCACCAAGGACGAGGACGCGCCGCCTGGCCCCTCACGCCGCTGCCGCGGTTCCCTCCCGCCGCTGGGGGGCGGCCGCGGCGCCGGGCGGGCTGGGGGGGAGGGGGCGCGTGCTGCGGCGGGGGCGGGGCGGGGCTCCGGGCGCGCGGCGCGGGCGGAAGCGGCGCGCGGGCCGGGAGGCGGCGGCGGAGGCGGCGAGCGGAGGTAGCGCGGGGCGGCCGGCGGGGGGCGCTGCGCGGGGGGCGCCCCGGCCGAGCCCCGGAGCCGCTCCCTAGGCCGGGGCTCCGGGCGCGTGAGGGGGGCCCCTCCGTCCATCCGTCCGCCCTTCTGTCCGTCCGTGTTCGCACCGGGGAAGGGCTGGGGGTGGCTGCGCGCTCGGGCGGGACCGGGATGGCGCAGGGTGGCTGCGGCTCTCCCGCACGCGCGGGTGCGCGCCGCGCCTGAGCGTCCGCGTTGGTCCGCCCCTCCTTGGGGAGCTGCGGGACGGGCTCGCCTTCCTTAGGGCTTCCTTCCCGGCGGGTCCCGGTAGCTGCGGGATAAGCTCGCCTTCCTTAAGGCTTCCTTCCCGGCGGTCCCGGTAGCTGCGCGGCTTTCGAGGCTCTCGTGTCCCTGCGGGCACCGCAGCTGTGCTGGGGCCGGGGCTCCTGCGGCCGGGATGCGTGTCCCGGGGCTGTGATGCGGTGTCCTTGGGTGTGCAGGAAGCGGTGGAGCAAACGGGGGTTTTCTGGTTTCCTTCGCCGTTAGCGGTGGTCTTCCAGTCTAAAGCTGTGACTGCAGTGACTCTGCAAGATCGGTGTCTTCTGCTCTAAGGACGCAACTTCCAAAAAGGTAAAGCGTGATTAGAGCGATGTGATGGAACTCAGAGGCAGGAAAAAAGGAAAAAAAAAATCTTATTCAGGCAAAGGCAGGATCCTTAACAGCGTCAAGTTAAGTGATCCTCGGGCACTAACAAGTCTGCATAAAAAAACCCCAAAGCAAACGGGTAAATATTTCACTGAAATTGGTCTCGTTGGTACTACTGAAGAAATAGGAAAAAGTAATACTGAATGAAGTCTGCAAGATTTGAAACGTTCAGTTTCAGGAGATGATAATATGTGGAATTTCCTGGCAAGAGTTGCATAACGTTTCCTTCTTACAATATAGTAAAGTTGCTTTTATTTGTAGCGTCTGATGATGTTTTGACTGCACTTATCTTCGATTAAGTTTATTTTGGTAAACATGTATAGCGTACTATTATCTCTGCCTTATTTCAGTAGCTCTGTTTTTTCATTAATTATTAATAAACTCTCTCTTTGGTTCCCTAACCTAACATGGTAGCATCCTGTAAATTCTCTTTTATGTCTCTTGTCATCTAAAAGATACTGACAACTAGAGTGGAGTGTAATTTCTGTGTTCGTGTGCCACAAAAGAAACAGAGAATTTTTGTTCTATGCTATGACATGATGTGGAGTTTTCTTAGAAGAGTTCAGATTGGGTTGACTGTTTTGAGGGTTTTTCTTTTAATTGTTGTTTTGCCCCTTCAGTGGGTGAACTGGGGGCAGATGGATGTGTTTTTTCTCTCTGAACAGCAATCTTTGTAGGAATTGCAACTCTTTATTTTAAGAGAACCTTAAGAATATGAACATGATGCACATCCTAGTGTGCATGTGGTATGTCCTAACTGTAACATAGTGTTGATTTTGGAACAAATGTAATGAATTGCTGTTTTACTTTCATGAGAATATCAGAGAAAGGAGACAATATGAAGATAATGTTAGATTATGAGTAGCATCTTCTGATAGTATCACAAGCAGTGTGATTGCAGTTTTAGACCAAATGTAGAAATTTACTGTTATCTTTGTTCCTGTTTCAACTGCAGATACCCATGAGTATAAAGCCTAAGTTATTTTGGCCTATTTTTCTTATATTAGGTGTTAAAATATATAGCTGTTTAATAGGTACTTGAGAACTCTAGAGAATTCAGCAATTATTCTGAATTCCTTTGGTGTAGTAAATAGGTCTCTTTCCTAAAGTTTTTTACAGTTGCAAATAAAGGTACTTCCTTCCCCCACCCCTTTTTTTTCTTTTCAAGGCTTTTGTAGTGTCTGCTTTTAGAGACTCCTTTTGGCTATTATCTCCTTGAAGGAGGCATTGGTATCAGGTAATCACAGATTGTGATGTATTTTAGGGATTAGATGTCATTTAGCTGCTAAAAGTAAGATATTTCCCCAGGAGTTCATGATCACTTGTACATTTTCTGAGAATAGTAAAGGGGACTAGTTCTTGCATCTTGCCTAAACTGTAGGTAGGATAAATGCATGCTTGTCAGCTAAAATTGTAAGCTGTGTAGTCAATGTATCTGAAGACTAGTAAGTGTCAAAAATAACCATTTTCCAGTAGCTGCCAAAAATCTGCAAGGCTCAGTCACTCAAATGAATCTTTTTCCTGCTGCAAGTTTACTGCTAAAATGTACTTTATATGCTCTTTGTTTTCTTAATAACCTCTTTCACATGTGATTGATAATCTGTGCCATTTTATGAGCTGGGTTTTCTCAACTGAGCATTATGAATAACAACCTCTTATATTTTCTTCCGTGGTTTACAGAAAAGCTTTACAAACTTCACAAAAAATAGGTATATTAGCATTTGCCTGTGTAATTTAGACGATTAATTTTGGGTTGCTCAGAACAGAGTGGATACTTTGCCCATGTAAAATAGGGCCTGAACTAGAGGCATAGATAAGGGAATGTAAAACTTACTCAATTGAAATTTGTTTCTTCAGTAATATTAAAGAAATAGGAGGCTACCATGATACAAATAATTTATGGGTACCTTTTCCTTAATGTTAAGAATGAAGTATTTTGCAGTGCATCTCACTGAGGTGTTACAGTTTACTAATGTCCTGTCATAATCCATTATTATGCTGCATTGAGTGGACAAGTCAATCTAGAAATAAGATTGTAGAGGAAAAGATATAGAAGAAAAGAAATCACTTGTTTTTAATATTTCCTCTAGTGTTATTTTTCTGAGATCTTCACCTGGGTCAGCCTACTGGGAAGGAGCACAAATCCAAAGCCTTGTCTGTATTGCAGTTTTGCCATAGAAACATAATTTTGGTGGACAAATTCATACTCAGTTTGAATTGTACAGGTTTCTTGAAAGAAAATCAGACAAGTTAAATTCTTCCTCTCTCCCCAGTGGAACAAGTCCCTTTTTTGTTCCTGTTTTGTGGGAATAGTGTTTGTGTGGTGCACTGTGTACATGTGTGAACAGTGGCAATCTCTCCCCCATTGCAGCTGTCACTTTGTTAGTTGTCTAGCCTCTCCCCTCTTAATTCTCTTTAATGACGCCTGCCTTCATTTTAGGTCTCCTTAAAACATTCAATGAAAGTCCCTTTCCTACAAGTAACCTACATGCATCATCTTGTAGGCTTGGCTCTCTGTAAAACTAGTCAAAATTAGCTAAACATTGTCATCTCAGGAGGAAGTTTTGGAGTCTTAGGGGCTTTGGAAAGAGTGATACAAAGACATCTGTGAAATTTCACAAGGGAGTACTATGGGGGAAATTGTCAGAGCCTGCAATTAATAAATTGTGGCAGTGTTACTGGGAAATGAGAAGCCAAGAAAGTGCCTTGTGCTCTGTCATAAATGACTCTTACCAAGGAGCAAGGGTCCTACAGTCACCTGAGTGGTGGCAATAAAGCATGAAGAGAAAATAGAGAAAAGTGAAAAGGGAAAATGAAGCTCTTTTTTTTGAGATATAAAAAATATATATATTTTTTTTCAGTAATATTATTTTTAAGATTCTGATAAAGACATGTAGAAATGTTTTGGTGTCCAGATGGACCCAGTGGGAGGAGAGAAAGTTCAGCAAGTGTAACATACTGTCCCTATTGATATACTGCCCTATTGATATCTGCTTGCTTTAATTTTCTTCACAAGTCTTGCCAAGCCATTTCCCCTCTCAAAATCTTGAATCTTGGCTGACTGCCCACAGGCAAGGAACAAAGAATTTCTGTTTTTAAATGGTTGCTTTATTTTAAAAGCATTCATTGGCAGTAGTAGGCAAAATAAAGGCGGAAGGTGCTGATAAAAAAGGATACTCTAAGGTACTTGAGGAGACTTCTTAGACACAATGCAAAATGAAAATAATTTTTTATAGAAAATGTAAAACAAAAAACAATTAAAATAGGAATGCTTGCATTTAAATAGAAACAGCTCTCCAGTATTTCTAAAATACTGACAAAAGGTAGTCTAGTGTTTGGGCTCTCAGATAATTTTATACCAGAGCCACTATAAGGTTGCTGTGTGGGTTTTCAAGCTGAAAACAATATGTTTGTGCTCTCAACTTGAAGTTCATCTAGGAGACAAATTGGTGCTGTTCTTAGAAGCCTGTAGGAGGTAAAACCTTTCCTGGTTTAAGATATGTTTGAGATAGTCCCAGCAGTCAGCAGCAACACTCAGCAGCAACACTGTGTCTGCTTGATGATCTGGGACTTTTGTTGGCCCATATATCCTTAGGCTGCCTTGAGAGACAGAACTCTTGGGAGCACACACGATTTTCTTCTTCTTTTTAGAAGAATAGGTTACCCATTTTTGCTATTCCCTTAAGCCTCATGTTTTTTTCACTTGGAATATCCATTAAAGGTGTTCCCCAAAAGGCAGCTAGCAATGAGACAAAAGTATTTTTTTTTTAAGTGTGCCAAGGTAATTGTAAATCTTGGGCACGTAGAAGCAGGGAATGAACACATGCTGTAGGAGAAAGTATAAAGATAGATGTCCTGGAAAAGACACAAAGGCAGACTCCTTTGTCAGCATGCTCTGAAAGTGGTGCAGAACTGCTAAAACCTGCAGCCCAGCATCCTTTGTAGTGATAGGGCAGCCTTTTTTTTGGCCCAGAAGTATGCCTTCTTACCTGTTCCTAAGATAGCAATGTGTTTTGTAGTACTGATATTTTCACTTGAGTCTAGCAGCGTATAAGTAATAATACAATTATTATTGAGTCTAGCAGCTCATAATAAAAACAGTCTCTTCTCTACTCATCTCTGGTGTGGTCTGGAAAGACCCTTGGATTTCATCAGCATGTTTTGGTGGGCTCTGTTAGGTCAGACATTGTTAGTATTGTTATGTCAGCTTTTGTTAAAACAGTATCCTCTTTTCCCTCTCTGCTGTGATATTTCTCTGTTGACCAAATTTTGTAGCAGCAATAATAGGAATACTTCAAGTGCTGAGAATAAATTTTATCAAAAGACAGCTAAATGTAGTTTCACTTGTCTGTAAACGGGCATTGCTGTTAATGGTTGGTTCTGAGTTGAATATGCTGCTCTTTTATGGTGCTGAGCCGCTGAGTGAGCCTGATGAGTGAACCTGGGAACCAAAGGACAGTGTTGGTCTGCAACAGTCACCAATATGGATGTGCCAGTGCAGGACTGAAGTTTCATTGGCATCTTCTCAAGAGCTTGTGTACTCATAACATATGAGGAATGTGGTTTTTCCTTATGCACCACTTTTAATCAGGTCTCTGTGTAAACACTTCACTTCTTTGGGCACCTGTTTGCCAACTGCACCTCATGCAGATGTTTCACCTACTACCAAACCAGCAGCAATCTAGGACTGCAAATTACCAGAATACAAATGTCATTTTTGGTATTCCAGACAGTCTCAACATGTGAGCTCCTGGGCTTCTAGATGCTTATTTCATTGTCTTGGCCTTCTAAAATTTATTGGCTAGTGACTATGTTCTGTGCTGTTTTGATGTGTATCAGTCATTCTTTAGACTTCCCATTTTCACTGCTTCACAGAAATGACTGAGCATTTTCCAAATAACATAGAACCAGCCTGTCTGCTCTCAGAATGGTCAGCACGATTGATTCCTGTCAGCTGAGTGATGCTCAAAGTTTTCTGTTGGAAAATTAGAAAACAAAATACTTTGGAGGTTACAGAGGTAAAGGGACCAGAGGGTGCACTCTGTAAATGGATGCAAAAAAAAGGGAAAATAATAGAGTGGAGTTTGATGCTACTGTGGAAATTTTTTTCCTAGTTTTCTGTAATGCCCAGTGATTCTCATCTTCCTGAAACGTTTGTTGCAATGAGATATCACTCTGCATATTTACAGGCAGTTTATTGTTTACTGATACAGTACCCACTCTGTACTGAGGGATGTTTGTTGCCATGATTTTAATAGTAATTTCTTGTACAAATGTATTTTAAATATGGCAATTTTAAGTCATTAATAATTTCATAAATTTCTGTGCTCCCACTGAGAAGGTAATAAATTCCAATTTTGTACTGTACAATTATTTTGTAGTAATTATTCATGTCAGCTTTTATTTGTACTGTCCTGTCTTCTGTCTATATTACAAGATTTTTTTTTTCCATTTCCTCTTTAATTGGATGCACACTTCTATGACTGTATGTAGCTTTTTTTTTTTTTTTTAAAGCACTGTCTTGATAAAGAACTTCTATTTATGCAGTTAATTTCTGCTTGCAAAGCCAGACCTGCTCATGAATGTGCTGTGTTGTGTTGCTGTTGATCATAATTTGAAAGTGAGGATCAGATAAATATTGTGGTAGTAAGTAATAGATGGAGTAAAATTCCCACTTTTCAAGCCTACTTTCCTAATATATGAGTCCATTATAGTCCTAGGTCTCTAGGGTATCACTGTGGAACTACTGTCTTAGTATTTAAGATTTTGTCTTTCAAAATATCTTTCAAAAGTCATCAAGGAGGTGACTTCATTGGACTGTATGTTAACAATATTATTTTCACTGCATTTTTCTTGGCTTTATTCTTAAAAGTATCTTTTGTCTTTGAATCAGAGGAGTTTCTCTCAGGCTTTAGTTTTCTGCATTCTTTGCATCTGCAAACTGCTTATTTTAATAACTGCCAAAAAAACCTGATAGTCCTGCTGCTTTCTTTTTCTCTTACAAATAATTACCATCATCTGTCCTGTACATTTTTCAAAACTAGAAGGTACACTAATCATCTCTGCAGGATGGGTTTAAATTTGCCTTACAACCATTTCTAGTGGTTTAGGAAGGCTGGAGACTCTTGGGCAGGCTAGAAAAATGATGATGAATATGTGCTAGTCTGTCATGAGCTGATTGACAGGCAGAAGTGGCAGTGCTGTAAGGTGCAATAAGCTTTTAAGGATTTAGGTATGCACTGTTTTTCTGATAACCTGAGGTTGTTTTAGAGCATGCATGAGGCATTCCTTTGCATTATAGACTGTTTAATATTTGTGTTGTATGTTAATATAAATCTCTCGGTTTTCTGGGAATGAGTAAAGCAGAATCTGCGGAAGACTGCAACAAAATTCAAGAAGGGTGTTTTGTAAGTATGGGCTGGTTTCCATGGAGAGGGGTCAGTACTCAAACTGAACTCTGATGCTAGTTAAGTAGTAGTTAAGTATAACTTTGCATTATTATGGAACATACAATGCATTTTCTGTAGCTCTTTACCTTTGCTCCTTTTGTTTTATGCAGTCAAGAATATAATTTATATATGACTGATTTGAAATGCAGGTCTACAGGATAGAGACAGGGTGTTATTTTGGAGTGGATGAGCAACTTAATTCATTGGTTTTGTTGCCAGATGAATGTCAGTGTTGTGGTACTGCTGAACAAAGTTGTATTCACTTGGGTAGGTTTTGGCAGTACTTTTCTTAGACAATCAGCAATGGCAACAGTGAAGAAAACCAAGCTCTTTATATGTCTGTGAAAGGCAAACCTAGTGTCAGATCCTCATTCAGGAATTGGTTGTAGCTCCAAGTTCTAATGTTGCTCCTGGCTTGGGCTTGTAACTTTCAGAATAATTTAAATATGCGTACTGATTTAAAGTACTGTGCTGATTTAAAGTACTTTGGAAAACTGGCGCTTGAACTGATTACTTTAAGTTGCTTATTGAAAGGATTATCTGGAAGGCATTCTCTTCTTCATGGATTCTTGGATTGCTATTTTGCCTGCAGTCTACTCAGGTTTGTTTTGTTTGATTTGGGTTTGATTTGTTGAATATTTGGTTTTGTTTTGTGTTTCCTGGTTTGGGGTTTTGTTTCTGTGCTTTCCCTCCTCAGATTTTAAAATTTTGTTCTGATTGTACTTCTTCATCTTCATGGTCTTCCTTTTGTCTCAGTCTCTGCGTGATTAGGGATGGTAGGAATTGCAACAAGGTCTAGCTCTGATGCACCCTTTGTTCCTGTTGCTCTGCTGCAGTGCTTTGCCTTTGCCACAAAAGTCCCTCAGCTGCGGTTGGGAGAGTGGTATGCCAGCATTGCTATCCAGGATAAATCAGTGTGAAGAAGGAAGTCTCAGCTTCCTTTTTTTCCTGCTCAGGGAGGATTTCCAACTCGGCATATTGTGTGCTTTGAGAGAATGAGGGAGAATAAAGAGGCAATATACCTTCTTTCACATGTGCTGCTATCTTATGGGGTAGTACCTTGAAATGACTGAAAACAAAGGTCCATTCTGAGTCCAAGTTTTGTTGGAACTATGATGTTCTTGTAGAAAAGTTGCCCTTTCAGGGCAACAGGAGGTACAAGAGTATTCCATTTTACCGTGCTATTTCCTTCCTAAAATGTGCACCTTGCTGCTCCAATACTCTTTTTTTCCTGCTTCCAAATCACATGGGTATAAGTTTCCTTCTTGTTTTGTTTTGGTGGGTTGTTTTTTTTTTGTTTTGTTTTGTTTTGGTTTTTTTTGGTTGGTTGGTTTTGGTTTGGGGCTTTTTTTTTTTTTTTTTTTTTTTTACCCCAAGTGTGTTGCAGGGACTGTCTTATGAGTCACTAGAAGTGCATGCACTTCAGGGCGAAAGAGGAGACCAAATCTCCAGAACTTTGAGATTACACTGGAATTCATGAAACCTTTACAAATTTGTAGGAAAAGTGGCAAGTTCCCTTCATTTTGGTATACTTGCTCCCATTTCTTTTGCTTTGTGTCAGGATATGGGTGTTATGCAATTTCCCAGCAGGTTAAGTCCTTAATTTCCATTAGTTTCAGTAGTCAGCGTGTGCACTGTGAATCAGATATACATGGTGATGGCCCAGTCTGCAATTCCTGCTGCTGCTTGGCAGGAGTTTATTCAATCTGTTCCTCTTGGCTAGACCTCTTATCCTGGCTTGTGGTCTTATTTACAGTGTGATGGCAGAGTTATTTCTACTCCAGAGGACTGTAGTGATATTGTCTAAATGCTTCAGGATGAGATATAGCTGGAGAATGTGGAGAGCTGAACTAAATTTAAGTTTTGTAAGAGCTATCTGTTCTTTTCAGTATTTTTTCTTTTTAATAGGAGTAAAGACTTTTGGGAGTGGGGTTTGAAACTTATGGTCTCTTCTTGAGAGATACTGTTTGGCCTTCTGAGCCATCACATGGATACTCTTCTCCTGGACCTCGTAATGTTTTCCGTCATATTTGATACTGTTCAGAGATTATGTAGATACATAATGATGTGGGTACAGTTTATTCTTTAAAGTCTGAGTGCAGAGCCATGGATTTGGCAAAGAGCTAGAGAAAAGAAGTTTTGGTTAGTGCATATTTAGGAAAGATCTGTTTCAGGAAATCTTAAACCACACAATTCCAGATATTTGTGCTGTGGAATGTAAATTTTTATTGTTTTCCCTCTTATTTTATGTACTTAAGACAAATTAGTATATTAAAACAGTTTTAGGGGTGATTCCTTGAACAAAGTACATCTCACTGCATTTACAGTGGGAGTTCAGATTGCTGTGTGTTGGCTGTCTGTCCTTGTGCATGGCCATGCCCATCAGTGGAGGGTTCCTGTTCCTCATTCAGTGACTTGGGATTGTCACTTGCATTAGTGCACCCAGTAAGAGTTTGTGTACTGGCAGTGACTGCCATAGGGCATTTTACACACAGCTGGCTGTTACTTTACAGCAACTTTGGTGTCCAAGTCCTAATGTCGCCCGTGCTTTGGGTTAATAATTTTCAGAATAATTTAGATACGCACATTGATTTTAGAACACTTCAAAAATTTGCCACTTGAATCAGGCGCGCTGTTGAGAGGATTATCTGAAGAGTGGAGGTGAAGGGTAAGTGACAAGCGGGGCTCGGCGCCCTGCTGGCAGTGGCACTTGTGTTGGCAGCAGACAGCGGGGTGTCGGCATAAGGCCGATGGAAGCGGTCCGTGGCGGGGATGGAAAGTTCCATGGAGCCAGAGTCAGGTTTGTCTGAGAGCTCCGCAGCACGAGAAACTCTGTCTCAGTATTCTGATACAAACCCAGTGCCGCTACAGAAAGTCTGGTGAGGAGCTCTGTTACCTCTGTGCGTGATTTCAGTCTGAAAAGTGCTTGTGAGTGGTAGTATGTGGGGAAGAGCTGGGAATAGTGAGGGAAATCTAACTGTTGTGTAAAATGTGTAGCTTTATCCAGACGATGTTAAAGAATAGAAATGCTCTTTTAAGAAAGTATTGAATAATTGGAATAGTGTCAAGAGATGGATGAAACATGAGAGATACAAGGTATACACTGGAAATAGTCTAAAGATGTGGGATCTGTTTGAGGGGTAAAAATTAGTAAGAGAATGTTGCCAATGTAAATGTGTGTGCATGTACGTATATGATGAATCTGGAACATATCTTGTCACTGTCTTACAACACAAGAATAAAGAAATGTTGAGTGAGGTTCTTACCAAGCTTTCTTTTAGAAGTATGTTGAAGTCAATTGCTGGACATTCAAATGCATGCATTGATAATAAGATGGAGAGTAATTCTATGTTCTTCCCTAACAATTGCTTGAAGTTAGGTTTGAAAATGTAATTCTGTTTTAAAAGCATGTCACTTGAAGCATTCAACTGCAACTACTCCACAAGTAAATGAAGATAGTTTCACTTTTTGTTTAAATCTTTCTTTTTTCTTTCCCAGTACAGAGATCCCTGAAGATGTGTGGCTCAAACTGCTTCAAACTGTCGGAACGTTTATTATTTAACTGCTGAAGCTTTCCTACATTTGCTTACCTCCTGAAGCCCTTATCTGTTGAAGGATCAGAATTGGGTACTACATTTTTTGGTAACACGTTTTTTAAATTCAAAGTAAAATGCCGAAGTGCAGTGTGCCAATTTATTTTTGTTTTTTGTCTTTATTCAATGGTAAAACACCAAGACAAATAAAAAACCTTAATGGTGTATAAAGTCAGGAGAGGATACTTTGAACTAGCTAACCAACCAAGAAATATCATTCCATGTGTTGTCTGTTTGCACTTGTGCTGTACCTCAAAATGAAGAATAAGAGACAAGAGAATAATTTCACAAGATCTTGTGTGTAGATGTATGTGTATAACTCATCACAGTGTTGTACAGGAATGTTATACAGGTCTCTTCTAGATACTGCATTTTCTTTCAAATACATTTGGGTTTAACGTCAGTTTAAATTCCGGTATTTAAAATACTTAAGGTGCTTTGTGGAAGCACAGAACTTTTGATTTTTGGGAAATAAAAATCAGTAAAAATAGGGAGAGGAAACTCTGTAAATAACAGGTTAGAAGGAAATATAGCTGTACCTCTAAGCAGATAAAAAAACTTGTTTGCTAGGTGATGCAATAGTACTGTATTTGGGAAGTGATGATTGTTCTTGATCTCAACAGCTGTAGCAGTTTTGAATAACCATGTGGTACTTTACAAATTTCAGAAATCAAGATCCGCTAAAGCATGAGAAGATACATTCAAGATGATCCAGCCAGAAGATTTTTCACTTCATAGAAATACTATTTTTGTTTAATATGTAATATAATTTGACAAAGCCAAATTCAGTTACTTTTCTTGAAATTAGGACGTGCCCGTGGCCTTCATCAGAAATGTTTCTAACATTTTCAAGAAAAAATATGTCCCAGAAACTGAGTATGTTTTTACTAGTCTTTGGAATCATTTGGGGTTTGATGTTGCTACGCTACACTTTCCAGTATCCAAGACGCCAAAGCAGTGCTGAGTTGCGTGGACAGATATTAGATCTCAGTAAAAGATATGTCAAAGCACTGGCAGAAGAAAATAAAAACCTAATGAATGGTGGTGGTGGAGCCTCCATGTCCGGATATGGTAAGAGGAAAAAAGCCATACCAGTTACTTGAATATATTCTTTTTCTGAAAACTTCCTTTTTAAGTAGTATATGCTCTTCAGCAGAAAATAAACCTCTCTGTATTGACTAGTTTGGTTTTAGTTTACTCAGTGAAGTTGAAGATTAAGATGAGTTGCAAAATCAAACTTCATACATGAAATTTTTACTTTCCAGGATTTTTTATTTCTTTTTAAGATCTCCTTAAGTACATGAATATAGTTACAGAAGTAGCAGAATCTTCAGCTGTTGAGGAATAAGCATATGCTTGATACAGGGACAAAACTTTATATTAAGTCACTTCAGCATTCCAGATTTTTCTAGTACCTCATTGCTAACTTTCTGTTTTTAATTCTTAAATTTTCTTCTCCTTAAAAAAGCAGTGAAAAAGCGAGATACTTGTTGAGTTTGCAGTCTGGAGACAGCAAAGGATTTTGGCAGAATCTCCCCTAGTTCTAGAAGTAGCCATAAGATAAGGTCCCTTGTCTTGCAGGTCATAATACTTGGTGCATCATATCTCTGATGTGCCTGTCTTGTAAATATGTGTCTAACTTGATAAATAGGTTGCTGTCTTCTGAAATGTTGAAAAGATAACTAAAAGTGTTCATTTTTAAAAAACAGTAATCTCAAAAGATGTATAGTAATGAACTTTGATTCCCTTAAGATTGCCTTATATGGCTCTGCCTGTTGTGGGATATCCTTTATAGGCATTTGGTAAGAGTGCAAGCAGCAAAAATGTGTCTGAAATCTTTAAATCTTTAATCCTTTCATTCTTAAAATTAATTTTTGTGACAGTAAGAGACTGCCTTCTCTTTTCTTCCCTATTTTCTCCTTCTGCCTTTTTTTTTTATGTCATCCAGGGCTTCCTTCCTTTACTGTGTAATTAATTTTTTTTGTCATTTAAAAATAAAAAAAAATAATCCTAGTGTACTGCAGCTTTCTCCTGCTTACAGTGTATTTCTAAATGAGACTTGTGTTCTGTGGTTTTGTCTGAAGTTTAATATAAACTTAAGTCATCTCTTGATCATCAGAATTAAAACTTGACGATTCCCTACCTCAGATTGTTCAGCACAAAATGATACTGCTGAGTACATGACCCACCTTCTGTTATTGACAGCAGACCCTGCTCTGGCTTGAATTGTTTAGCAATTTTTTTTTTTTTTTTACTTTTTCAGAGTTAACATTACTAAACAGGAACTAGATAATTTTAGAGGGAAGTACTTATTTTTTGAAATTTAATTTCCTACTGATTTTTAATTTTATCTGTTTTACTCTTATTTTTTCACTTTGATGTGTGTGATCAGTCTTTCTGCTTAGTTAAGAACTGACTAGAGGGCAGGGGGTGGAGGCAGAGTTTGTAGATGTCTTCGTGTGTAAGGGGGATCTTAACACCCTGTAAAACCTGGTAAGTTTGTTCATGTTTTTCAGATCTGAAAGATGATGATGATGATTTGCAACAGCATAAATAGCTTTTTGTTGAAGGATATTACTGGTTTTGTGTTCCAGAACATGAGAAATTTTTGCCATATTTTTTTTTTTTCAGTCAATACAGATGTAAATGGATTTTTTTACCGTTGCATTACAGTTTATGTAAGAAGCAACAAGATACCTTCTAATAACAGCTTTTCTACAGGCTAAATCTCTAATTTAGGGGAAAGCTTTTAACTATCTTTTATACGCTGGAAAGTATTTAGATATATTCTCTTATATCCAAGGCTAAAAAATTACATAGCTGAGTATTCCAGTGCTGTTGTCTGTATGAAATTTGAAATAATACCTTTGAATAGCCATTTCTAATGTTCCAACTTGTGTTTTTGTTCTTCTACTCTAATTGGCTGCCTTCACAGTTCACTGTTAAGGTGGTATCTCCCTTCCCAAAAATAAGAAAGAGATGTTATTAAAGAGAAATCAAGCAGCTGTTTAATTTCTGTACTTCTAGACCAATCTGCACTCCTTTCCAAAAGTGGCAGGGAGGATAGCAAATCTTAAGATGCGAATATGTTGAAATTGCAGTTCTTTTCCACACAAAGTAAATAACAGTCTGTAATTTGTTTTTTTCCATTATCTTCAGCTGATCTTAAGAGAACAATTGCTGTTCTTCTGGATGACATCTTACAACGCCTGGTGAAATTGGAAAACAAAGTTGATTACATCGTTGTGAATGGCTCAGCAACAAATACCACTAATGGAACAAATCATCAGGGGGCAATGACTTCAAATAAACGTGCAAAGCCAGCAAGCAACATTAGATAGCAAACAGGGCCACTTTGTGTTGCTGTGTCATTGATGGATAATATTTAAGATAGGGTTTTTGTCTCTAGCTAGGGCAAAGCAGTAGCTGATTCTAAAACAAGCGTAAACTATTGCATTCTACAATGTGCTTGGATCTATGTAGGCCTGACATGCTTAGGTTCTCAAAGCATTTTTTCATTGCCTTTGAGCAGTGCTTTTGAAGTGATCTTTGTTGTCTCTGACGATATTTTGATATGATTTGATGTAGTAGGCCATTGGATAATAACAATACATGGAAAGCAATGGGAATCTTATAGGTAGGTTTATAAATATATTTATTTAAGTATGAATATAACATATCTTTTGGATAGGTGAGCAGTATTGTAGCTTACTCATTTTTTTGTGAACTGCATTAAGCCAAGGTAACTGAGGAAAATGTGTTGCTAAACAGATGTTAAAGATGTGTACACTTAAAATATTTTCTTACTTATTTACTAAAACAATAAATTAAGGATAGCATTGCTGATAATATTTTAAAATTGTGACCCAAAGAATGTCTTTATTTGCACTATCTGTCAGAATAGTTAAAGAGAATTTACTGTATATTTAAGAAAATTTATTATAATAGGAAAACATTCTAGGTAGTAACACTGTCCAGGTTTATCTTTATGCCAGAGATAGGGCAGTTAGATTATCAAAAGCACATCATCATCTGTGATATCTTAGATGATTATTTCTTAAAAGATATTTAAGTGTATGTATTTTGTAATTGCAGATAAAATTATTTAAGTGATGGAAATAAGTTTTGGATATGTGAATACAGTATATTTTTATTCATTGCTGTTTGTTTTTAACATTTTAATGCCTTGCAGTTTGTGTTTAGTATAGCATACCATCTCCCTGAATTGCTTTCTTGATCAGAGGAAAAGCAAGGAAGGGAATCAAGGCATCTCTGCATTTAACAGAGGTATATGTACTAAGGGTGTCTAATCATGGAATATTTGAGAGCTAAGGTAATGTTTGCCTTATGTCTAAATCAGCCTTACAGCAATGTGAATTGCATGCAGTGTGGGTGCACTGTATCTCAAATGTTACTGAAATTATATTAAAGTGCCACTGAATCTGTTTTTTAAACTGTACTGAATGTTTAGGGGGGACAGAATGTTCAGGAACTTTTGCCAAAAGTGTCCTGTAAGTGAGGTTTTGGGGATGAGTAAAACCAGAGGCATTGGGTAATACACCAGGCACAGTTATATGCTTTTTTCCATTCTTTTGTTTCCCTGCTGATATTCTCAATGGTTATAAAGGAAAGTACAATTGCAATCTTAGTGCTTAGTATCCAGGTGATTTTTTTGTCATATTGTCTGTAAACATGTACTCACTTCAATGCAGAAAAAGAAGAATAAATTTCTAATTGTACTTGTAAATGTTTCTGGTGGTTTTGTGTGTTTGTTGTTTTTTTGTTTTTGTTTTTTTTTTGTAATTAAATGGTCCTGTAATTCTTGCTATATGTGCTCTATCAGTTTCTTGTAAAATTGTACATCTCTGAGTTTTAGTAGTACTCTTTTGGTATTCTTCCTTCTTAGTCACTGAGTTCTGCTCCTGAAATTCTAATGCCCTGAAACTTTCCTCAGGTTAGAGGTGAGGGGAGAAAGAAATGAAAATAAAGGAACTGATTTAGACCTTTAATGGCAAAGGACAAAGGTAGGGTCTCAGCTAACTTTCCTATTAACAGTAGTAAGAAAACATCTTCATATTCTAGCCTGCAGCCTCCTATATAGGACATGTGAGAAGTGTGGCAGCCCTACAAAGGTAGGAGGTTGTGTAAAGAACCCAAGGGCTTGTGAAGACAAAACAAGAGAAAGCCTACAACTTACCCCAGATCTAGAATGCTTGATAGTATTACATAGCATTTGGTTGTGTTTTTTAGCCTGAGGAGTACTTAAGCAGTATTTCTGCTGTGCTGCAGTTTTTATGATGCAGCTGTGTATTTCCCATTACAGATGACATTACAAAGCCCCCAAAAGTGACTTCATTCAAGTTTAGTGTATATGAAATCTCCTTATGGTTTGTTGGTTCTTAGGCTGGATGGGGTTTGGGGTATTATTTCCTTTTCTTTCTTCTGTTCCTTAGAAGGCAGGAGGACATATAACCTCTCTTATATAAAGAACTGGTTATTTGGGGGATGGGGGAGTGTTTTGGTTTTGTTCTTGCAGTCTTTTGGTAAGTTAGGGGACTTGAATTTTCCCAGCTGTAATTTGCCTCATGAGTGTTTATCAGCTGATATCACTAGATAATTGGCAGTACTTCTGTGCCTCTGAGTGATTACTTAATGTAGGTAGCAAAAAAATGTTCAAGATCCACTTCCAAACAAAAGTTCTAATGAAGAAAAGTGGAAAGGTAAGAATATATATTGATTGCTGTCTAAATAGACAGAAACAGCAGAGGTCTCAATACAGCCCTCAAGTTCTACAACTAAATACCTGGCAGGCAAAAATAATGGAGAAATGGTCTTTATTCTCTTGTCCTTTCTGTTGCTTTTCTCATCTAAATAATTAGGTTTGAATCTCTGTATAGTAATCTTAATGTAACGAAGATATCCAAGCATTTTCTCACAATTGTATGTGAAGAAGTGCTGAGGTGTTCCACATTAAAGAACTTTTGACATGAATGGATGGGCAGATGGATAGACACTCCTGAAACACACTGACACAGCTCTTAACAAGCTGCCTATGTGCTGTTAAGATGACAGAAGTTTGCTGATCTGTTTTAAATGAAATAATTTTTAAAATATGGGAACATGGCCCAGGATATACAGGTTCTTGTGTTTAGTGGTGAAACATCAGTATATTTGGCACCCAGTATTATTCATCACATAGTGCACAGCTGTCTGTTTTTCCAAGTAGCTGCTAAATTCTTGTTTTTCAATGACACAGTCGTTTAAAGAAGCTGACTAGATAGATCTGAATTCTAATTAAAGATATTTGCTATTGCAGAGGTTTCCAAACTGTGTCATGTTTGTGATGTGTGCAAGTTGCTTTAGCAACAAAGCACCTCCTGTGCAGGTACATGTTCTGGGGGTATTTGCTGCTGTCACAGTCTTTGTTCAGGGGAATGTAGAGGCAGAGTAAATTTGGGAACCTCTATCAAGAAGTTATTTAGAAAAATGCATAAAATCTATTCTAATAAAATTTAATTTATTATGTTCTCTTGAAAACATTTTAATTCCTAAATATGCACTAATTAAATGAGCTGAATGTCTTAAAATATTCTTACATTAAATTGGTGTGGTATTTTTAAAGGTGATACAGAATGTCAACAATCCAAATATTACCCTCCTTACCTAACTATTGTGGTCTTTCTTTTGTTCTGTACTTTACAAAACAAAGAGTCTGCTATCTTTGGGGTTCACTATCTTAGTGTATGTGATAGCATGCCACCTTCAAAGGCAAGGGTGAAATGGGAGACTTCCCTTTATAGCAGCCAAAAATGCGAATTGCACTTTTGCTATGTTTTCCGTGTGGAAAGGACTGGTACTGAATGGGTATTTCACTAATCTCTGTTAGGAATGATGCAAATAGGCATTTGAAAATATCCTTTAGGTTATTAGAATAAAAAAAAAAATCACATTACATGCATTCATGGAATCACATCTCTTAAGCACCAGTGGCATTACATGCTGCTGAATTATCGTATCTCTAAGTGATCTTAATTACTACAAGTTTCCTGACTGTGTTTGTCAGTACCTCCTGCAAAAACCTTTCATTATTAGTTGGTCCTTGCTTGCACATAAGCTTCCATATTCCCTGTGGCATTCATCAACTTATTTTGTCAGCTGGTGTCTAATTGGGTTGTGTTTTTCTGATAGCAAAACAGAAGAAAAACATGTTGAAATTTTTAAATATTGTAGACTAGGTTTAATAATACACAAACTAATTTTTACTGGAGCATTGTATATGCTCATGGTTAGAAGTTTATAAAAGTGAATACTGCTTGCATTTGCTTTTAAGTATATTGGGGTATTGATAACACATGTGGACAAAGGAAACAATTTGATGGAAACTGTTTCTGTTATGCTTTATGCCACTAAAATTCTTCTCATTTTCAGAAGAGCTAATTAGACAGTCATTGACCACATCCATAGAAATAGAATGACTGACTACTACTTGAAAATGATGACTTGTCTAAAATATTAAAACAGGTTTTCCCTAAATTTTTGCATTAGTGAAGTGGCTATCTTCAATTTATAGATGTTTCACTGAGAATAATTTTAAGCACTTGTCAAACTGCTAAGGGTTTTAAAACATTTAAAGGGTCACACATTTTATTGTTAACAGAGGGTGTTGAGAGAGACTGTCAACACCCTGTGAAGCATTAAGATGTTGTCTTTGATGTGTAGGCAGCACCTTAGGTCTCACAGAGCTGTACTGTAAGTATGTGTCCATATGTTCAACCCACTTTGATGTGTTCAGAGATCTTGGGCCAGCAGTATCCGTATGCTACTTCACAACTACAGGAGGGAAAACATGCCATCTGGATTCCTCTTCCTTTTACTTGTGTCATGGCTTCTTCATGGTAGAAAGCCTTTTTTTTTTTTTCTTCCCTGCTATTCAAAGTTATTTGGTAGTTTACAAAAAGAAAAATATGTTTTAAGCAGTCTTTAATTAATTTTATTTTGGATGTCAGTTAACGATCTCCTAGAAGGGATGAGAGACGAGAATGAGTTTTATAAATTCAAAATGTATTCCAATACTCATGCTGTGACAGTAAAAGGGAGTGTTTGAGATGCCTTTATTAGCGAAGAACTCAATTTCTGAGTTACAAAGCACCTATTGTATCTGTTCCCAAGTAATTCTACTGATCCAGATTTGGATCCAAGCAGACCTTGAGGTGGGGTCTTATTAGCACTGGGTGCTAAAAAACTGATACACTGTGTGTATTGCTAAACACTTGCTGTGACTAAATCCAGGGGGGAAAAAAATCCCCTTTTTTTTTGATGGGAAGTAGTTCATAGGACAAATGCTTCACAAAAAAATTACTTGATTTCCTACTCTCAATAAATTCTCACTGGCTGTTCATTCATAAACCCTGACGTGAGTGACATGTAGACTAACATTTGTACCCCTCACTGAAAGCTGCCTTACTTCTCTCTAAACCCAAACTGTATTTCATGGGTCTGTTTTTAACAGAGCTCTTGCACAGATGAGGCACATCAACCTCATGACACAGGAGGTCTGCTCATGCTGTGTGAACCAGGCTTGCCAGAGCTCTTCCTCCCCCCACACCTCCCCCTTTACTGGCAACTCTGGCATCTCTGGCACCAGCAAAATATGCATACAGATGAGGTGTCTCAGAGATTTTCGGTTTGGTGCAGCTCCTGTGCAGCAGTGTTTTCCCAGTATATTCAAACTCTCTGCAGAACTTCTAGTCCTGCTTTCAAGGTCCCCTTTTCCCCATCTGTTTCTTTCTTGAAGTTTTGGTCAGTAGAGGAATTTTCTCTTCCTTGACTTTTCCCTGACAATCCTGGCTATTTTTTGGTGTGTGTGTAATTTTCTGTTCCGCTAGCTTGCTTGAAGATGTATTGGCTGCAGTGGGGACTTGCTCCCGTCTCTTTCCTGCCTTTGAGGGTGGCCTGTTCAGATCTCTGTGTGACAGAACGTGGGTGTTATGTTGCAGTGCTGTCTGCTCTGCTGAAATTTCTTATACATGTGGCATAGTCACAGGACAAATGCCCAGACCATACGCCCTATCACCTTCCTTGGATACTGCCGGGAACCTGAGAGTGTTCCTGTTGTTTCATCTCCCTCTGGAGGGTGTTTTGGCAAAACATTGCCGTGGTCCTTGTGACATTCTTCTTCACCTTCAGCTGCATTGCTGGTGGCTTGCCCAGTTAAAAACTATGTGGAGATTTCCCTGAATTGTCGTGGTGTTCTTTTTTTTTTTCCCTTCCCAGTGAAATATTTTATGGTATGGAAAAAGCCTTTTCTCTTGGATCTGAATTAGACAGTCTGAAGGCTCATAGCTTATGCTAGCAAGCATAACACAATTTAAATACCAATGTCCTGAAGCTCAGGTAAGAAAAATGTACTATAAATGCATTATGTTTTTTCTTCACATACTTGGTCACTTTGTGGCCAATCTGTTTGTATCAAAGAGAATTAGCCAATTTACGAGGATAGTGCAGTATCAGAAATAGCAGTCTGTGGTGGATTCACTAAAGACACATTGGAGTTGTTCCAATGTGGTTACATTGATTGTGGCATATGGAGAGGATCTGCGACTTGCAGGTTGGCAATCTAGGAACCATCTTTGGTAAAGAATGTTTCCCAAAGTTGGCCTCCTGTAGTCTTGAACTATGAGCAAAACATATTTTCTAATAGAACATATTTTATTTTGTAAAGGAGGAGGAATCGGTGACCAACCAAAAACACCCCTCACCTAGCCACCATAAAAAACAGAAAAGTGGTGGTCTTAATAGCAGCAGCAGTAGCAGAGGGCCATGTGGGTGCAAGGCAGGCTACTGGGAGGGCTTTGGCGCCGTGTGGCTGGTGGCACCCAAGACTGTGGGTGCCCTTCTGAGGCACTGCCTATGTGTGTGTGTGTGTGTGTGTGTGTGTGCGCACCCATACCCTGGCACTGCTGCTCAGGGAGTGCGTCTATCCCAAGGGGCACAGGGGAGAGTGTGTGTGCACATCACACGTGTCCTCTCCTTCATACGGAGCCCTTCAAGGTCTGAATCAAACTTTGCAAGTTTTTTTAGTTGTTAATCAGTAGCCATGGCTGGACAGTTATGATTAAGCAATTGCATTGTGAACGTTGTATGCCTGGCTAGTTTTTTGCTCGAAGGAAAAGAGAAGACAATTCCAAGATGAACGGACTGTCTGGATGAGAGCCACCACGAGTGAAGCCAGCAGTAACTGAGGGAAAGGTAATTCCATTTGTGGGCAATCGCGACCACCTACTCCAAACAGACCCCAGACTCAAATGGGCAGAACCATACCTGTGTACTAATTAGCATGACAAGTGAGAGTTATCACCAGCAAATAGGGAGGGGGCTGAATATTAATTAGGAGAAAGATTGTGCAACTCGTAACCAATGTAACCTTTGTTAAAATGTAATAAACAGCGTAAAGTTTTGATGACCTAGCCTTTTTGTGCGTTACCAGCCAGCTCCCTGCTTTGCGCAAACCACAAGAAAACAAAGCAGCGCCTCTTCCCGGTGTGTGACTCGTCGCTGCTCGCCCGGTAACGAGCGGCTGGCGCAGCACAGACCGCCGGGATCCGTGCGTTTGTCCGCCGCCGGTGCGGAGCGCGCTGCGGCGAGCCGCCCGCCTGCCCTCCGCCTGTCCCCTGTCTGCCCTCCGCCTGTCCCCCGCCTGTCCCCTGCCTGTCCCTGTCCTCCGCCTGCCTTTTACCTGCCCCCGGCTTGTCCCCCCTTGTCCCCCGCCTTTCCTCCGCCTGTCCCCACCTTTCCCCTGCCTGTCCCCCGCCTTTGCACCGCCTGCCTCCCGGTGTCTCCCGGTGCCTCCCGCCTGCCGCTCTCCGTGCGCGGGCTCTGCCGTTCCCAGCGCGCTGTCCCTGCGGGCATGGAGCGGCTGCAGGTGGAGGCGCAGGCCCTGGAGGAGTACGCGGAGTACCGGCGGTGAGGGCACAGGGGCTGGGCTCGCTGGGGCGGAGGGACGGGGTTTCAGCCGCGTCGCACCCGCTGCAGCCGGCCCGCGGCTCGGCATTCCTCCGGAAGGGATGCTCGCCAGCCTCCGGCCCTCCTGAATTGGCTCCTCCGGGCTCCGTTCGCTGTCGCAGCCGGAGGTGCCGTGGCTGGTGTGCCCTGGCGAGGACGCGTTGCAAGCCCTGGCTGTCAGCAGTGAAGTCGCGCGTCGTCCTTCGCCCCCGGGCTCGTCCGTCAGGCGGTGTGAGATGTGCTGTGGGACGCCATCTGGTCTACCAGCGGCATCCCTGCCCACGGCGGTGGCGCCGGGATCGGGTGGTCCTTAAGGTCCCGTGCAATCCAAACCATTATTTGATAATCTGCCAGCCGTACTGCTCTTTCAGAATACACGGATATCTGTGCATCACCAGCTCAAAGTTTTGCATTGTACAAATCCCCTACGGTGCTGCGTGTCTTTGCTAATCTTGTCAGTGGTCCTCTCGAAAGGCTGAACAAAAATAAACGCAGTCGTTGTGCTTAGGTCTTAATTTAGTTTAGGAAAACCTTGAGTAAAACACCAGAGGAAGGCACAGTGATATTTCTTACATAAGATGTGCAGTGATTCAGTGGGTGTTGGCTGGGTTGACAGGCAAAAGATAGTGTTGTGTTAGCTCATTATTCTGGTGCTGTACAGTGCTGGCAGTGCAGAAATCCACACAATATTTGACAAAGAATCACTCCTTCAGCATGTTTCAGCATATCCAATAAATAATAACTGAAATATTTACAGACATTAATAAAATCACTTTCAGCACAGGTAAGTGCTGCAGCTAAGTCTCAATTGTATTTTACATATGTTATTATTGTCCTTAATTATTATTTATTATTATCCTTGTTTCCATAAATGAACAATTTGGATGCTGCTCCAGAGTTCCAGTTATTCAGTGACCTTGAATTTGAGCCTAATAATGGCTTAAACAAATGGGCCTGTCTGAATTGAAGGATACAGCCTGCACCAACAGAAATGAACATAGTCTTCTTGCACATCAGAAGACACCTTGGATTTGTTGTTTGTTGCTTTGATGGTAGTGGTGTTACCTGCTTAGAGCTGAATACTCAGCCTAGATTAAGATTAATCTCCTGGTACAAATTTTTAGTACAGTTGGGTGTAGATGGGTGAAGTGATTTGCCAGAGGACAGTCAAGAAGTCTGAGGCAGAGCTGGCTGGTTACATGACCCTGGATGCTCATTGGTTTTTTTTACAAAAGAACCCCTGTTAGTTTGCTGTAATAATTTTTTCCTTATCTATTAGAACTGGTTTCCAGTCCATTAGAGCAAATATTTTAAAAGAGCATGATTCAAAAAATATTCTTTAGAAACCAGCTATAATTCTGCTAGATTATTTGAAGAGTAATATGAAATACAATATTTGTTTTGCATTTACAAAAAAATTCTGTTATATATTATTTGAAAAAAAATCTGGAGAAAGCTACTTTTATTGTCTTCTTTTTCTTATGGCTTTTTAATACGATGTATACAGAATTGTAGGTGATGATGATGGAGGAAAGCTCTTTACTCCTGAGGAATACGAGGAGTACAAAAGAAAAGTATTACCAGCTCGGCTACAGAACAGGATGTATGTGAGCTGGAGGTCACCAACTGGCATGGATTGTAAGCTTGTGGGACCAGAGACACTCTGCTTTTGCACTCACCGGTGGGTAGTTTCCCTTCTCTTACACTTTAGTATTTTTATAGTCAGAAAAATGTGAAATATTCCCAGAAACATTACAGTAGCACATAGGCAAGTTTAATTAACGGTTTAAAGGTTGAGAAAAAACAGGGTTTAAATAGTAAGAATTGTTTCTAAATGCAAATGTCAACATATTTTTGAGACCAAAATGGTTTTGCAGTCTCAGTGAATTCACCTGCAAGGCATGCGTTAGCATAGATCAGATTGTTTCTGGTAGTGCTCCCAAAATGAAGCATAAGCATATGTGATATTTATGTAATGAATAGATGTAAAACCACCTGCTATTAAGCATTGAATTGAAAACTAACAATTAAGAGTAAACAGTAAAATTAAAGCTACCTCAAAATAAAACTTGTGACATAAATGCTAAGCCTTTCGGGTAATTTTCTGATAAGTTTAAAAAGTTATTACTTTCCCTGTTTTAGGTATAAACAACACAAAACAGACTATGAGGTGCTTCCCAAAGAGCATCCCATCCATGTTCCTTGCAGAGTAAAGCGTTGCCCGTGCCAGTCCTACCAGTTTGTTCCCCTGAATGGCACCCAGCCCATCCGCTGCCGCTGCAAGCACTTCCCTGATCAGCACAGCTCAGCACCCGGGCTCTCCTGTAACTCCTGTAAGTTACTGCTGGCCTTGCAGCACTCTGCCTGGAAACTCAGCAGGAGCAGCATGGGGGGCATCTCCGTTCTGCCCAGGGTGTTGGGTGTGTGCTGCTCTTGCCACTGATGTGTATTTTCATCCTTGAGGAAGGATGGGAAGTGGGAAGGAAGACAGCACCTTTTGTACGGGAGGGTTTAGAACAACATTTTTAGTTTCCCCAGGTCCTGTGAAAGAGTTCAAATCTCTGAATGCTTCAGATAGGTGCTTGTGGAGACAGATTCCTGAAGACAGATGGTATGGAAGCACCCTGTTTGCAGTTTGTCACTTCCAGCTGTATACGCATGCCATTTCTACCTGAGCTTGGTATTTAGAGAGAGAAGTGCTGATTTCCATTCCTCTATAGCCTAGTTGAATATAACATCAATATATTTTTATGTCTTTTCTCCGCTCAGCAGGAAGTAGTGCTCTGTTCCCAAACAGTACTATTGCCAGCACTCTAACAAAGAGGTTTATGACCATACAGATTGTGGGTCCAGAAATGCAAATGGAAATGGAGTTTCAGCAAGATCTTAGAGAAGGGATTAAGAGGAAGCATTTTGCTACTGTTGTTTGAGGATAATGTAATGAAACAATGGTAATTATTAACCACAGGAAATAAATAATGCATAAAGATGTTTTTGTTTGAAACCTCAAATTGTATAAGGTGAAGAATTTTTTTGCTGAACTTCTGTATTGTTATTAAATTTCTTTCATGGAAAGTCTCTATTTTGTATAGAAAAAACTGTAAACAGATTTTGCTGATGGAGAATCATATCCCACAGAATAAACCATAAAATAATTATATGACAGCCTTTCAAGAATTTGCACTAAGCAATGTGAAAATCTTAGATGTACAGCTGGATAATTCAGACTGAATCTATAGGACACAGTGTTTTCAATATTAAGATATAAAATGCTTTTTGTTTAGTTTTTCTTAAAAATATCAGACACTTCTGAAGGCTTCTGAAGTGACAAGAATTGCTTCTATTTTTGACTTGCTTTGTTTTAATTTAATGGTGTAAGTCTTGCCCAGTGTTGATAAATCTAACATGACAGATAAGGTATAACTGAAAGATGTAACTGCTTGTTGCTCTGCATATACTGCATTCTGTGTCCAAACACAGAGTTCTGTTACTGAGGAGTGCCCAAAATGAAAAAACCTTTTCAAGAATGTGGTCAACATATTACAAAAGACTTAAAGAAATCTTTCATGGTGCTCCACAAAATGAACTGTGAGCTGGAAGCACCGTAATTTGTATAATGAAACATTTGCAACATCACTTCCTCAAATTCTTGGGCACCTAATTGCTCCAGAGGGGCTTTGATGGCAGTTTTAGATGTAGCTAGGGCAGACAGGACACTTTACTCTGTTTCTGAATGTCAAATAACATTTGTATAACTATTTCAATTACATCCCATGGCTGTGTGAGCTTAAAAACCCCTGAAAGTCAGCCTAAAGATACTCCCGTGTAAAACCCATTTTGTTGCTTTCACAGTGTCTATTTGCTACGGAGAAAATTTTGCTAATTTTAAAAGATATTTAAATTGCAATTTGTATAATAAATTGTGGTTAATGAAGTTTCTTAGCACTGCAACACTGATATGTGCTATACACCTTTGGAGGGAATGCTGCCAAAATGATGGCAGGTTGTCAGCTTTACCCAATGCCAGAACTTCTTTTTTTTTTTAATTTGTTGTAAGTGGATGTAAGAGGTGTGTTGTTAATGACAATGAACACAATTTGCAACATAGGAAATACAATTAGATATCAGAAAATAAATTTCTGATCCAGCATTGGTCCAGGCTGCTCGAAGAGGTGGAGTCTCCATCCTCAGAGGTACTTGAAACTTGGCTCAGTAAGATCCTGTGACTGGATGGCCCTCATGATCTAATCCCAAGAGGCATCTTCTCTTTTTTTATAAAGCCTTTTCTCACAGCTAGATGCTTAAATCCTGTCTCCATCTCGCTCATTTATTTGTTTCTTAGGTTCCAAGTGTTCAGGCTTCCATAGCTGCTTTACCTGTGCATGTGGTCAGCCAGCATATGCTCACGAAACAGTTGTGGAGACGAAAGAGGAGCGCTCAGCCCAAGGAAAGCCCGTGGGGCAGGATGTTCCTTACGCTGCCATGGGAGGGCTGACTGGCTTTAGCTCACTAGCAGAAGGCTACATGAGGCTCGATGACAGTGGAATAGGTACGTGCAGCTGACCTGAGATGAAATTTTGATTCTCCACCCAAGTTTTGAAAAGTACTAAATCAAAATAGAGTTTTGAAGTTTGAAGGCAAATTAGATGAATAGGAGTAGAACTGCAGAAAGGCTGTTCCTTTCCAGCTGTCCTCAAGGTTTTAAGGGATTCACATTGTCCCACCCCCTGTAGTGAGCTGATAAAAAACACTTTTCCAACAATTCTGATGTTCACCCTGGTTGCTACTGTTTGAAATACAGAGTATCCTTTAGAGAGAGCCTATAACTTCTATTCCATCCTGTAACCTAGTACTTCCAGTTTCTGTATGTGTTAGTCCTTTAGCCTAATACTGCCCAGGTATTTCTTGGTTATATATTTACAGAATTTTTTTTTTGTTTTGTTTCCAAACTCAAAGGTTAATAGTTGTTCAGCATAAAAAAAAAAAAAAGAGGTAATCAGTAGACCTTTTTAACAGACACATTAGTTGTCTTGATACTTTTTCTGCTCTGTGGTTTTGTGTCATTTAATAACACATGTTTTGTCCCAAAATACTGTTTTATCTATTATTGCCTTGTACCCATTTTTTATTTTTTGAATTCTGATCTGGATTCCTGGATTTGCCTGAAGTTTAGAAACTAAAACACTACTGTAGTAATTAAAGAAACAAAGCTTTTCAATCCTTTTGAAGCCATCCTTGTAATGCTTTTGTTAACTCCAGTTTATGGGGTCTGCACTGAGACTTGTAGATATGAATCTGTAACCTTGTTTTGACCCCAGCATGTGTATTAGGACTGTATCTCCTGGAGTTAATTATTGTTTTCATTTGACTTATTTTCTGTCAGGTTCTCCTTCTGCTGAACTTTTAGAAGCCCCCATTACAAGTATGGATCATCCATTTCTAAAAGCATTTCAGGGGCCTTTGAGTTCTGCTCAAACCATGCCACAAATAGCAGGTGATGTATAAGTAGGATAATGCTGTTATACAGAAAGAATTTAATATAAAATTAATTGATTTTGTTAATGAATTGAAAGATACTCAGGGCATTAAAATGAATATTAAAGCTTTGCTGTGTGATGCTAATACAATATTCAGGTACTTCAAATACTCAGAATAACTTAATGCTTTTTATTTTTCCTTGTGATATGTTCATTACCTTAAATTATATTTTTCTTAGTATTTATTATCTTTCCCATCAATGGTGTCACAGATTCTTTGGATCAGTTTTTAAAATTCTTAATTCCTCTTAGAAACTCATCCTATCTGAATGGGTTGTACATATTCAGCACAATCCTGTGAAACTGCCTTCTGCCAGAAAGCTTTTTCTCCATGGGAGTGTGGATCACTTACACTTATTTAATGTCCCTTTTAAAATAAAAAAATTAGTAATTAATATAACTGTTGAACTCCTTTAAGACAATTTATAGTAGGTGCAAGCCTAGACTTAAAAGGTCCCACTTTGGTCCCAAGTGCTGGGTTTTGTACTTGCTTATAAAGTTGAGTTCCCATTTTAAATGGTTTTTGCCAAATGTAAAACATAAATAATGGAATAGCAAGTATCACTAATAAAAAAGGGGTTTTGATTTTTGCTTATGTTTTGTTTTTCAGGTAGTTCAAGCGGCACAGGGCAAGTTTCTCATGGAAAACAATCAGAAGCTGATGACATGGCTTACTTTGAAAAACGTTATCAAGAACGGGCAAGTTACCACATTTATTGCTTAATTCAAACACACTTTAACAGGAGGATGGCTAAAATTCATACATGTATGATTTAAGTGGCATATAAATGCGTTATATAATTCCTTCTCAATTGTTGAGAAAGCTAGCATCTTAACATAAATTTTAAAATACAGTTATGAGCTACTACAGGATTTAAGAGGTCAGTCTTTTGTGGGATGGCATTTATCTTAACCAGGCAGATTTTAATTGAAGTAACTCTCTGTTAGAGAAAAACATTTTACTACATTTATACCGAAACATTTTAATATGTGACAAAAAGGAACAACAACGCAGAGTCACAGAAACTCCCCTGTGACACTTAGTGTGTTTGCTACCTCACTTATAATATTTCATAATGTTCTTTTTTTTTTTTTAATGACTGTGCAAGTTTGGCTAAATTTGTTCTGTCTTTTTGAGATGATCTGTATCACTCACTTAGAGGTGCCTCCTCCACCACAGTGACTATCTTTAATTTAAAGGCCCAGTGGTGTAGGTTATTCACATGTTTAAATACCTGTTCTTTCCCCACATTAGCCCCTTAGCTCCACCATCTCAGATGAAATATGTCTCAACTTTATGAATTCTTTTGTAAGGCAATGTTGGATAATCAATTTTTAAAATCTAAACTGTTTTGCTGTTTTGCTTGCTGGATGTACCAAGGTGTTTTTTAAGGAGAAAGCTGCTCTAGATTTGTGAAATTCCAAATAAGTTTCTTTGTTTTATAAATCATCACAAAATATGGACATATGTTACAAATATTACATTGGTTCATAGCAAGCATCAAATTCAAATTTCTCGATTTCCTTTTCCCCCCCAAGATTTTATTTTCTTTGCAAAAGGTAGTAGGAATTTTAGAGAAAAACTTCAAGCCTCCAAAGGGGAAAAAGTGTTTTAAAATGCATTTTTCTGTATACCAACAACATTTGCTTAATGGTGAGTTCATTAGTAGACATCCCAATAAGATCTTGTTTCCTTTTGATATTTGATGGGAAAAAGCATGTTAATTACTTTTTCTTGCATTTTTAATAGTAGCATATGTGTTAGATGGGATGCAGAAGTCTTTGCATCCCTTTTATATAATTGCTGTAAATATTATTTCATTCACTAGGGTAACAGTACTTGAGAAAAATCTTTGCTTCTAAAACCAACAGATATATTTTTTTGGATTAATAGCCTTACTACAAAATGACAGAGTGAAATGTGTGTGTTTTGATAAATTTTACCACTCTGCAAGAGTCTGTTTTGTAGGAAAAAATCGTAGAGGAGGAAGTCATGGCCTTGTGGGTCCAGCCAGGAGACTCTGAGATGAAGGTTCAGCACCATTCCTATGTGGTTTTATGTGTGCTGGTTCATCTAACTGTGCCTGTTAGACATCTGCTATAAAACTGCTCCACCTTTCATTGACATAGAGATAAACCCTGAGCACACTGGCCTTGAGGGATCCTTGAATCCCAAGATTGCCATTAACAAGATAAGGTTTCAATAGTGGAGGAGCTGCGGCGCCCTGGAAGTGCTCCTTTGTCTTGTGGTACAAACGTAAGCAGACCTAAGTCAGGATAATAATGTTGTGTACCTTTCTGCACTGCGTGTATCACCCGGGTAAATTTGTGACTGGATGTAGAAATTTAATATTTTATTGTTAGCCGATTTGAAAATCCATGCTTGAACCACTGCTGGTGTCTTTTTTTTTGTTACAGCTGAAAGCGGAGAAAGCTGCTAAACGGAAAGAGAGGAATCCAGTGCCATCCAAGAAGCCATAAGATTAATAAACATTTATTATTTGGTACATCGTTCATTATTGCATTGAGTATTTTTCTCTGTGCCTATATTCATACCTGTATTTATTAATTTATTTATTCCATTGTTTTGTTCCTTTGCCAAAATTAATTTTTAATTATCTCCTTGTAATAAAATTGGTTCTTTATTCAGTGTATTTCTAATCTCCAGACCTGTTACACAGATATTTCTTTGAGAATGGAGAAGCATATTTAGGGAGTTGCAGGTCTGAAGGTTAAAGGTCTGAGAGAACAATCTTGTATTTAAATATTAGGTTGTAAGAGGGCAAAGAAAAATTATGTCTTATTCTTAGAACTTTATGATACATTTTCTTTATCTGTAGAATCCTTTAAACTCATCTTGGTTAGGGATTTTATGTGATATGATTTGTTCTGTTAATATTGACATTTTAATATTTTCTTTAAATCTTTTTCCCCTTTCTGTTGATTTCATTGCCTTGACATAAAATTCAAACATACCCTTCTTCTCTCATACTTCTGTAGGCTCTGTTCTTGCCATCATATAAATATATATTTTTTAAAATATGACATTCTGTACACTTGCAAAACCCATTTCCACACTTATGAGCTACTTGAAGGGGTCTTATTTCTCTGGTGGTACCATTCTCCCAGTTCTGTTTGTCTGTTACTGTCCATAACAATTATTACACTAAACTTCTGAAAACCTTAAGTGGAAATGGATATGTTATTTATAGCATGTAAAACAATAATTGCAGGTTGTTTGGTACAAACTTATTTATCCAAGAGATTCGTCATGTCTAATCCAACACAGACTGAATCACCTCAGGGAGTTGTGCTTTTGTGTTCTTTGTCAATATTAGCAGCTGGGGCAGCATATGTTATATTAAAGGTAGTGGACAGGAAAGTAGAAAATTTAGTGAGTGTGTGGTGGTTTAATTCTGCAAAGCAGAACAGCAAGGACTTGGTACAGAATAACAGGCAGATAGTTCAGCTTAGGAGGCAATAACAGAGCCTGAGTTAACTGATTCTGCTTTGAGAACACAGGGGTGTAAGTCAGTTTGTTCTTAAAAAAACCTGAAAGTGTCTCTGGGACTGGAGGTTTTACAGGAGGTGTGTGTACTGAGACTTTACAGCAAGAATTGGGAGAAGTCTACAAACTTTGTTTCCCATTGGAGACAATGCCTCCATGTGCCTGATGGGCAAGGGAAAAGAAGTGAGTTTGAAGGCATTTACTGCAGGGCAACTTTGTTTTTGGTCAGGTATCACCTGTGGGCTGAAGGCTCAGTTTTAAGAGAGCCTTTTACCTTTCACTCTGACCTATACTGCCATTACTACAGATGCCAGTCAGAGACGATAATATGTTACTTTAATTTAGATGCATGATGCATCAAAGTGTCTAATTAATATTTTAAAAGTACCTTTACTAGTAAATTCTACAGTTACATGCTGTTTTACCTAATAAATGAAAGTACTAATTTGAGCTCCCTCTTCTGGCCCTGGCGAGCAATCCATTCTACACATCCTCTGCTTGGTCTTGAAAATAAATGGGGTTTTCACAATGTAATCACAAGAAACAAACAAATACAAATAGCATTCATAAATAAAAATAAAAAAAAATACAGACAAAAAACTTTCCATTTTTCAAAAGGATTATTACAAGCTTAATAGTGGAAGTTTACTCTATTTTCCCTCTTATTCCTGTCACTATACCCATGAGGGAATGCAGTTCTGGAAATCAGTGTGTGTGTTGTGGAAGTCAGATATCTCATAGCAAAATATTGTTAAAGGGAGAGATTCTAGAACTTACAAAAACTTTTATTTTGTCCTCCTTTTGATACTGAGAGCATACCTTTTAGGAAATAATGTATGGTTTTACATTTTGAGTTGACAATATTTGTCTGTTTTAAATGCTAACTCTTCCAAATTCCGTCCAACTAAACTGTACTTTGATCATCACAAACTGGTTTTATTAAAGCAATTAAAAATATATTCTGTGTTTTAACTTATCTACTGTTTCCACTCTAAGGATATAAAAAAGCTACTACACTTACTTAGTGGCATTTCTTTTTAGTTGGAAAACAGGTTGGATCATGAAAATATCAATGGCATTAAATGCTGCTTAGGAGTTCTTTCATGTTGATGATGTCCAAGCCAAAGAAAGTTGTTTTCCTTACCAGAAGGCATGTATTTGACTTCCTAGTATTTGCATACTACTTTTTTTTCTGAAACTTTATTGGTATCTATGCATGAAAAACCAGGTACAATATATCTCAACGTTGCTGGCTGTGAAATCTGGACACCGATATCATATTTTAAGTGAAACTTGAATTTATCCTAAAAAACCCAACAATAATAATAGTTTTGCAGTATCAGTATTGCAAACTCCAATTCCATTGAAAAATTTCTTTGTATGTCTGTTAGAAATGAATGTTCTTTTTAATTATAAAAACAGAGAGCAAATGCTAGTACGATGCTTGTAGCAAATGCTAGTGTGCCATTAGCAGGGTTCATTAAATAAAGAGCTGGGTTTAACAGGTACTTGCTGATGGTTTGTTTTCCTGAGAGCAGCCATGAACTTTGAACAAAATATTATGGGACAGATAAGTTACCAATTCACCTGTGTGATTTATTGGGTGGGCATATCTGTCTTTCAGGTGGAAGCATTAACTCTTTCTGATCCTTACCCAAAAAAGTCAGGCACAGGGAAAAGGATTTGTTCTCATGCACATGAGTGCTCTAAGCTGCTAAAGCCTAATTGCATAGGCCCTGGGCAGTGCTTAAGTGTGTCTTATTTTTAAAATAACTGGCTTTAAAATCAGTATTTTGCCAATATTATAACATTCGTAGAGTGCACAACATAATTTTTCGCTAGTTTTCATCATCTTTTGGAAAGGCTTAGATGTTCCTTGGTTGTTATTGTAGTGAACAGCGGTCAGTGATCCTATGTGGAGCACAAAGGAGCTCCTCCCTGTTCTGTGTGTTTGTGACACTAAATATAAACCACGTCTGTCTGTCTCAGGTCTGGGAGCGAGGGGAATGAGATGTGTGAATTCACAGCCAGTAATGGCATCCGTGCAGTTACTTTGTCAAGTTGTCAGTGTCTTTGCAGCATGATGTGCATATTAAATGACTGGCAGGTCTCATGACTCTATGTGCCCAAGCCTCTCTAGAAGTAGTTTATAGCCATGTGGCTGAAGAAAAGAGACAACTTTGCAAGTAGTGATAGTATTCGTTCTTAGCACAAATATAATTGAAAAAAACCCAAAAAAACCACTAAGGTTTTTCCATTGTAAAAGATCTCCCACATGTGTATCTGTCATGGGTTTTTTTGCAATTAAATATACCATTTTTGTCTAGAAGCCTACTCTTGCTTTGGAGCATTTAACACCCCTCTTCTGGTAGAAGGAACCATTACTTGCTTTACACTGGTTTTAGCTGTGATTTTACATCCACTGTTCCCATGATATCTGGCATGGCTGGGCACTGATCCCACAGGCTCCTTTAGTTACCTCCCTAGGGAAGGTACCAGGCTCAGCCATAACCTGTCACCTGCTGATGCTGTGTCTCAAACAGAATGGAGGCCTCACACAAAATGTAATAGTTGAGTAATGAGGTGCCAAAAGGACCCCCTTGTTTTCTGAACTCCTCAGAGAAGAGTCTAGGTGTCGCTGGATCCAATCTTAACCCCAGACTTAGTTGACAGTTTGTGTCTAAAGAATTATCCAAGTGTAATTGAACCTTTGTACAACTTTGCTCTGTGGAATTGAGGATGGCAAACCAGATATATTTATATATAATATTTAATTTATTATGCTAATGATTAGACTAAAATATCTTAATCAGAATCAGTTACTCCACAGGCAGAAGCTCTAATTATTAGTACAGTCTAATTCTCTGTTTTTAAGCAATATTGAAGCAATTATGGGAATGCTAGCAAAGCAAATTAATAAGTAGAGATTGATGTAACTGACTCATACCAAAGACTGGAGGCAAATTTCTTTAGTTCAGCCTTGAGGAATAATCTTGAGGAGCACCCCCAACCCGAGGGAGGATCTCCACACACACTCCAAGAAGGGGATGTCAGAAGACCTTGCCATTAAAGACTGGGACTGCTCAGTCAGATGTCTCCAGGCCAGCTGTGCCAGGTCAGCAGCTTTAGATAAGTTATCAGTAAGTGTCACTTTTTCCTTCTTTTATCAGGCACTTTGCCAGGCCAGCTACATCTTCACCTCGCTCTCAGGGTGTTTAATTTTGGAGCTGATGAGTCGGTCTGCTTGCAGCATTATTCAACACCAAAAGCAGCATGGATAGCTTTGCAAATACGGCATGGTTCAAGTTGATTTACCCCATTCTAGGCAAAGTGTCCTGTTACACACCAAATGAACACATTCAAAACTATTTTATTCTAACTAAGGTGTTTAATCTTATCCTCCCTCTCCCAACAAGTTTCTGTATAAGTGAGAGCAAAAGATAGCATTTAATTTTGGAAAAATAAAAATAATTTATTCTGATTTCAGAATTTCAAGTACTGTTGTTCCGCTTCAAACTGCAGTGTCAAAAATAATTGTTCATCAAATGAATACATGAGGGAGAATCTGTTGCACAAGCAAGTTTGTAGATATGCTTTCTTGATTATTTGGTAGGCCAAAAAATAAATAAATTGATGGCTAAAATATATGCTGTTGGCTGAAGAATACTGTGGGAGGCAGCTGGAGTCCTGCTGGGAGTGTATCTCCTGCCCTAAAAAGCATTAATTTTTATATAGATGGGCAGGAGGATGTTGAAAGGGAGGATTGAGTAAAAGTAAAAATACCCAAACAATGAATATTTTTCTTTAATGTGAGGGCTGCAGCAGGGAGAAGGGAAAATCCAGAAGGAGTATTACAGGTTGCCTTTCCCCTTTGGTCTGCTGGCTAATGGGTGTGCACATATTGGTCAGAGTCTGTGTAGCTTTGAGCCAGCTGGAGGAGGCAGTGCTGACTGTTGTGTCCCCAGTAGGAGTCTGGGGAGGTGGACCAAACTTTACTCATTCTGTTTATGGATTAGCTTTTTCTAATAAAGGGATTTTTAGATTCAATAATCATAAGTAATTATCCTTTGGGTTCTTATTCTGGCATTAAAACTCAGAGCGTTTTATTTAATATTGCAAGGTACAGAGCATAGGAGTGTGCTTCACAGGTCACCAAAATATTCAGTTGCACAGGTGTTTCCTTTCCGGCTCTGAACTCTGGATCTTTTCCTTTGAACTGCAGGTAGAATGTTGTTTACCAAAAGCTGTGTTTCTGGAACGGACCTTGTTTTACAATGGTTCAGCTACTAAGTTATAGGTGGAAACTATGCTTCTCTCAGCCAACCCAAAGCCCAAGTCTTTAATGTGAAGAGAATGAGGGGTATGCCAGAACTGCTGTCTCCTTTGATTAGGAAGAGAAAGAGAATGGATAGCAGATACATGCTAACGTTTGTGAGGAAGGATTGGAAAGTAAGATCTGCATACTGCTAGCTGGTAATTAAACTGTTAAAAGTGTTAATTGCAAACTATTTCTCTGAGGTACATTACCTGTCCTGATCTGATTCATTAATTCTTGGAAGAAAATGAGAGCAGTCTTGCAAATGCACCTAAAATAATAAAGACTGAAAGCTTAAGGTGGGGCATTACTTGTCTCAACAGCAGTGCGACTGTTTTGATTTAATTTTTGGCTGTTATAAGCCATCAAGCACCTATGAAAAACGACAGCTAATAACTTGTATGCTCTCTCCACACTTCAAATGTCAGGAGATGTCCTGACTTCTTGAAAACTAGTTGTGTGTTGACTGAAGCTCGTCCTCAGATTAATGCAGTTTTTGGCAAAACAGATTTTAGTAAGGTAAGAAGTTTGTCTATGTGTGGAGTTTGTTTTTCACCTGGATGTAAAGGCTTTAATGCTATGCAACCACTTTTCAAGGTACTTTCTTGATCTTTGAATATGTTGTGCATTATATTCTCTTAACTTCTCTTTGAGAACTGTTGGCTCTCCTAAAGAAAGTGCTTATTTTGCATGAGCAAGTCTTGTTGTACTTCACACTTCAGTAAAATTATGGAAACACTGTTTAAGTTTTTCTTAACACTCAGGAAATACTACAAGAAGGTAATATACAGAATGCTGTAGTCTCTGTCTAGTATACATTATGGGCTTTCTTTAACAAGAGAGCAATGCTTTTTGAAGAGAAGTGGTTCTTTGCTCCATCTCAAGAAGTAAGAAAGATCTTTTAAAAACCCATAATGTTGAATATGCTGGACGAAGTCCTCTTGAGAAGACAATAAGGGCATATTTAGTAGCAGCTCAATTACAAGCATAAAAAGAGTGATGGCAGCTTTTGGTTTTGTATGTGAACTCTTGGTGGTTTTGCCAATTGTAAAACTAAGCCAAAATTAAAAGATGTGTCTGAACATTTTTTGTGTGTAGCTAAATGCCTTTCTACATTCTTCTTGGAAAAAGGAAGAAAACAAAACCTGCAGATTTATTTTATGACTGGCCTGTTCCTTTGTCATGTGTACTGAGATGTCACTGTCAATAAAATATTGTAGCAACATATTAAAGGAAAAGCATGTGAGGCTGCTGTGTAATGTGTTGGTGTTTTTTCAGTCACAAAACTGTATTTGATCTACTGTTTTTAGATTAGAACATTTTGTTTTTGAAGCATTAGTATATACTTTTAATAAGAGATATCAAATGCATTACTTCCCCCCCCCCCCCCCCCAATTCTGTTGGGATAATTACAGGAAAGTGTAGAAATAAGATCTGTATTCCATTCCACAAATAACAGTTTGATGTATGCTTATATTTTCAGAAAGGCATTTTTGGTAGGCTTTCCCCCCCTAATTTCCAAATTCCTAATTTTTTAATTTCCAAATTTATGGTGGCTGTTTTTCTGAAGACAGGTGTTGGTACAGCAAGAGATCAACAGTGAATAGGCAGGAACAGTTTTATTAAAGTTTCTTATTGCATGACAGTTCTACATACAAAATGATAGTAATAATAAATGAATCGTTCTCTTTTTGAAACTTGCTACGTGAATGCATTTTAAAACAGTGAATAATGTGGGATGCACATTCAAGTGACCTGTCATTTAAAAAAATTTGTAATAAAAAGACTGGCAAACATGACATATTTACAAAGTGCTGTTTGTAACTCTTGATAAAGAGATTCGGGAGTGATAGTTAATGTTGGTAAGACATGTAATTTAATTTCAAAACTTCTGTCTGATGAAAGTGGTAGGCTTTGTGTGACATATTAGCCCTGGTGGAAATGACCTGAAAGAGCTGCTAATCAGCATTTGGAGACTGATACAGTGGGCTAGTAGCTCCTATTTAAAATGTTAATGTCTAGACAGGCTGTTTGGCATGGAAACATTAGCATACATTGCTGCTCATGAAGAAAGTCTTTTATATTGCTTCTTAATTGTAGCCTTTAGAGAAAAAAAGTTGCCAGCAGAGACCTATTCTGTTACTTAAAGTTTCGTCACTAAGCTTTTAGTGCAAGAGATTTTTCTCAGTTCCTTCCTCTGAAGGGTATCTGGCCTTAGTATGGCAGATTCTGACCTCTGCAGCATGCTTATATTGTAGTAGTTGTCAGTGCACATTTCTGTAGGAGGTTTGCATAATCTCCACTGATCTGTATGTTGTCTTATTAAGCAATATCAGGTGACTGTGGAAAGTCTTAAATTCTGAATGGACCAAACATGCTCAAAATTCCACCAAACTTGCAATGTCCAAGTGTTGCTGAGAAGTACAGGCTCTGGGCACGGCAGATAGCAGCTGGTCTGAACTTAAACATGAGTGACCTGGCAAGTAACAAATTTTAAAGCACAGTGCTCCCTGGGGGAGTTTAACTGGAGGCAGGGCAGGCTGGGAGGGACTATCTGATCTGTTGCCATGATCATACTCTAGAAATTATATTTTTTTTGTATTTTTTCAAAATTATTTTTAAAAAATAATACTTTTTATTGCTTGAGCTACCTTTTTATTTGCTTTCTCTCTGTAGCTTTACAGACCCTGCACCTTCCACTCTTAGTTTGCAGCAAAACTAGTTTATTTTCAGAAGTGGTAGCGCAATAGGGGGAAAATGCTGTTAATAAAAGATGATTTTCTCCCAGATACCCTGCTATGGTCTTGAGTGCATTCCCCAGTCTTTCAAAAGCTTTTTTTTTTTTTTAATCGTATGATGCAACTGTCCAATTGTGGCCTTTTGCTGTTTCTAAATGAATAGTTTCTGTGAACACTCTGACCCAGTAGCTGCCAGCTCGGAATTTTACTGGAAATCATATATTTGGCCCAAAGTCTTCAGTGTATGTCCCCACTGTCTTCAGTGGAATGTCATAGGACACTTGGCACAAGTGATCTGATCAGCTTAGTTGCTGAGATGGAAGTATCTGAGAAGATGGGAGTGAGTATCTAAAACATGAATTTTAATTCCTGTCTTTTCTACAGCAGGTAGTACTGGTACTCAGTGGAAAGAAAATACACGTGAGTAGGTGTGGGTGCTGTGGTGGTGGGAATTAGGATATTAATCTATAGAAAACTGTTCATTAGTAGGGTTGCTGGTTGGAGAGCTTGCTCTTCCTCATTTGATTTCCAGAGGCAGATTGTTCTTATGTATCGTAATGAAAGATTTTGAGAAGAAGGAAGGGGTAGAAGCTTGTAAGTAGAGGAGAAGATACCAAAAAGCTTTGTTGAAAGTGAAGGTTGCAGAACATCAGATCTCCAAACAGATTTTGCAGTGATGCTTGTTTTAGCATCTGTGTAAATTCCATAGGCTTGTCCTCAAGGCTTTTTGTAGCTATCCCCTCTTAATTTATCTCTGTTAAAAACTCATTGAACACAAATATGCACTGCAAAAGCATATTTGCCTACCAGGACAGACACGGTATGGTGATTTAGCAGTGTGGAAAGGTAACAGTGTGTGCTCATATGAAATAAAGGCAGCTATCACAGTTTGAATCAAGCTGTTCAGGGATAACAGTTTCTCTGTAACTTGTAATTACATTGACAAGAGGTGCTGCTAAGCTGGCAGGTACAGCTGTTGTCAGAAACCTTTTTAAAGAGACTTGTCCTGCTAGGATTACCATGGCAACTGGCTGCTGAGGAAAACGCTTGTGGGTGGGAAGAACTGTACTTGGCATTCAGAAAGTTGAGATGGTGTAAGGAGTATAATGTTACCCCAAAAAACTTGTTCAGGATTTGCTAATGTTTCATAATCTGAGTTTTTGGAACATGTTAATGAATCACCTGAGGGCACACCCTTCCACATACCAGCACAGTATCCAAATTCTGGTTTAAAGTGGGATCATTTAGGCAAGTCTGTGCTGTTAACAAATACTAATATGAAGTGACGTGCTCTTCAAATTAGTCTAAATTTACAGCAAAACGCCTCATACTGAATTATTTTGATACTCTGATCCAGCCTGTTTTTTGAGTTACAGTTATGAATCTGATTTTTTTTTGAAAGGAAGTGTGTTTTTTAACTTTTTTTGGCACACAGAGTTGAGATACTTTTATGTACGAAGCTGTCCTGACTGGCCTGAGCAGGGAGCAGCCAGCAGATTCTCTGTTCCATTTCTGTATAATCAGCACATCACAGGCATTTTTGGGGTAGCATGCCTGAGAAGGAAACAAGCTGGGATGGAACCAAAGCCATGCAGGTGAGGATGGAGTTGATGTGGGTTGTAGTGGAGCTTTGTAGTGTGTAGTGTTGTCAGAGTATTCAGAGATAGGTTGCTTCACATCACCCTTTTTTTGTTACAGAAAAAACTTTTAGGGTAGAGATCCCAAACACCAACCCTAAAGTTCTTTGGCTTATTTAGTAGATGGGAGGTTTGAGCTAGGACCTTGGCTTTCCCAGGTCTTGTATTCTAAGTGTGTATTGTAAGATGTTTTTTGGATGAAAAAGAGTTTTGAGTTAGTGACTGAGAAAACACAAGGAGCTTTCTGTAATTTTTTTCTCCCTACACAGAGGGAAAAACAGATTTCTGTTTTCCGTTTGGTGAAAAGTTCCTAGGCATCACAGAATCACAGCAGTTGTGGAATTTTGGAGAATTTCCTTAACTGCTGCCTATAAAAAGGATGCTTTTGTTTATTCCTGGCATTATCTGAGAAGCACAGTACTTAATATGGTTAAAAATGCTGTGAATGGTTTTAAGTGTGATAAACAGCAGAAATACAAAGGGATTGTGTGAAAAGATGCTACATTTACATGAATTCAGAAAAATGTTGTGCAAACAACAGATATGAAAGGAAAATCTGCCACTGTGAATTTCCACAGTAACACCCCCAAACCTGAACTTGCACACAGATATTTCTTTTTCTTGCAGTCTAAGATTAGCCATAACCAGCTTTGTTACTTGCTTAACTTTTCCTAGAACATCTATGTTTCTACATAAACCTGACTGTCATTGCGTGGATCCTCCATCCACCGAAGCTACAATGTTTGTGCACTTCTGTGCCAACTAAATTTCCACAGAACACAGCTAAGAAAAAGTATCGGAACATAAGGAAATCTAACATACAGTCTGAGGCTTTTTTTAAAAAGACTGTTTTCTACAAATTTTAATTACTGTTTCGTATTGAATACAAGTAAATAACTTTGAAAGAAAAGGTTGTGGATATTCTCTTAAGTGGGAAAACCTTTGCTCACTGCTAAAAACACTAAGGTAGGCAATGATTTATTTTAGAAGGGTGATTTGTGGTGGTGGTGGTGGTATCGAGGGGTGCTTAAAAATGTCATCATGAGAGTGCACATTTGAAAATAAAGAATTATTTAAATCTTTATAATTTTTGTTTTGTTTGTTTCTTTGTTGGCATTCTTTTGTTTTGTTTTGTTTTGTTTTATCATCATATAAGTGAGTCTGAAATGCTAACAATATTTAAAGACTGTTTCAATACCTAAGGAGGACTTTATAAAAATATCTCTGTGGAATGAGAGCAAGAGTTTTTAAATTTAGGTTGCCCCTTGAGGGATATAGCATGATGTTTGGACTTTTTGTGGGTCAAGAATATTCCTTATTTTGTCTTAGGAATATTCCTTGTAGGAAGGTCAGGCTGGCTGTATACAGAGTGAGAGTTTTGCTACACCACTTTGAGGAGTGGCAATAATGGGAGTGAGGAGTTTAATGAGGCCCAGGACTTGATCTCCCTGAACTGATGGGTAGGAATTTTCAGCTAGGGAAGAAAAAAATTCCATGTTTTCTGGAGACCTGTTAGCAAGTGAGGAGTAGTTGGAGAAAAGAAGTACTGAAATGAGAGGAAGGAAGCTAACAATTAACCTTTCCAAAACTACTTAAGAAAATTAAGTTATTCTCATTGGTCTGTATGTCTTTCTAGGCATTTTGTTAGTGTTTTGAGGAGGGACAGCTCTGTGTGTGTTTATCTCAAGTTTTCAAAAGTCTAAACTGTGGTCTGTGTGTTAGTAGCCCTGGATGGCTGTTGTGGCTCTTGATGCATTTTTCCCTGGCTCTGTTGAAATGCTGCTCCAAAAATGATAAATAATTCATAGGGAAGGAAGCATCAAAGAAAACTGCTGAAAGCTTTGAACAAACCCTACACACTTATATTAAAACAAAAACATGAAGTTTGGCTGCTAGAGTGAAAGCATAGAAAAAAAGCTGGGTATGTTTTTTTTTTCTAAGGTAGGATTATTAATCATTGCCTTGCTTATCTCTTGAAGCCATACCTGCTTTTTTGTTTCCCAGAAGTTTCATTTTCTTACTTTTCTAAGAAAAATGTAGTGTTGCATGTATGGAGAGGGAAGTATTTCCCCAAAGCATGGCTGAAAACTGTTTTTGTTTTTGGAAGCTCATTTTGCAATTTGCTTTATCCTCTTCTCAGTGCTTATCAGATGACTTTGGTTCCCTTCTGCCCCTTTACTAAAAGGGCTGTCAATTCCATCTCCAAGGAAGATGCTAATTAATAAATGCATCTAGTTGCTAGAAGCAACTGGGTAATCAGTGTTCCTTGGGTGTTTGTATCACCATGAGAGGTGCATTTCTTTGGGTAGCCCAGGTTACTTTTCCAAATTTAAAACAAGAGGCAAAAGTGCAAACAAAAGGGAAGAAGCTTGAAATATAAGTTACCATCAGCTCCTTTAAGAAGGAAAGTATATTGGGGTTTGTGTGTGTGTGTGTGTGTGTGTGTGTGTGTGTGTGTGTGTGTGTGTGTGAAAGATGAGTTAAAAAACTGCCAAGAGAGGAAATAAGACAAAAGGGAAATTAGGAGCAGGAACAAATTGCCATGTGCAACCTGGTGAATACCGACGTATAAAGGAAGTATTTTTGGTCTTTCCACATTCCTTAAAAAAAAAAAGAAGAAGAAAAAAAATGATTTATCAGCTGAATGAGACAAATTGCTGCTGCTACCTTTTGAAAGAAACTAAATTATTAACATGGCAGGTGTTATCTGAAAATCTGTATGTTCAAGGGGCCTGAATAGAGTTAATTTTTAAACTGCTTGAGTTGTGGAAAAAAACCCTGTAAAAGGTTGTTTCCTCCTTACAGCATAGGCACCACAAATAAGAACAGTCTCTTTGGGGAGCAGTTCTCACAAGCCATAAAAGTGGTTCCAGAAATTTGTCTTACTGTTATGTGTTCCTTGGAAAAATGGCAGAAGACTTGGACAGAGAATGACTTAACTCAAAAAAGGATTCAATTATGCAGAAATGTGGTGTGTTGGAATGTTTTTTTTGTTAGAAACCAGAATTTAACAGCTATAGACATATTATTTTAGTTTTATTCGTGTAGCTGGACAGCATCAGCACAGCATGAAAACATCTGTCCCTTGCTAGATAACACAAAAGGCTTTGCCACCTTTGCCACGACCAAAGTATTTGTGGAGTTTTACTTTTTGTGTGCGTTAAACCCGGACTTTTTGACAGCCTTGCTTTTGTAAAAAAATCGTAAATATTTTTTTTGTAAAAAATTTTGTAAGGAAATCAGAACGTGGCAACTAAAAGGTTTCTGTTCTGTAACAGACAAAAACCGCTTCAGCTGTGCGGCTTCAGTGTCTTCCAAAGCAGAATGTCACCACTCAGTGAGTGCTCCCCTTCCTTGGGGAATGGTGTGGGAAGATGGATTAGGACAGGGGGAAGCTGCCATCTAGTGCAGCTTCTCTGGAGCCACAGAGCTGAAGAAACCCGGCTGCATAAAGCTGTGAGACAAGGCTGGGGCTGCGCTGCCTTTGGGAGCTCCCTGGTCTGCGGCAGCCGTGGGAAGGCAGGGAAGGGATGGATGGTCACCGTGCATCTGGCACTGTGACAGCAAGTATGCTGTGGCTGTTTTCAAGTATAACCTGAACCACTCTAAATGTGTTTGCTTAATAATCTTGGCTGTTTTATACTGAATGTAGCAGCTCGCTAAGTGGGCTAGAAAATGGTGAGCTTCAAGGAGAACCGAAGTAAATTCTGTTTTTGTTGCTTGTGAAGGGAAAACATGTAGAGCACGGCATACATTTGATTGATGCTGGAGAAAAGAAATTTGTTCTCTAAATCCCAATTTCAGTGTTTAAACTTGGTAACATTAAGGTAAAGTGTTAACAAGCAGGTGCATTTTTAGTGTTGCATCCTCTATGGGGAAGTAGGGTGTAGAAGAATAGATAGATTGTGAGGCAGGGCTGTTTAGGGATTGACTTTGACAAACTTTACTGATCCTGTGTGAAACAGTAGCAGTTGCAGTTTTCTGGAGATCACAGAGGTGATTGAGCTCAGTGAGGTCCACAAACCCTGTTAAACACCAGTTCACATGGAAAGCAAAGCGGTCTCGGAACTTGTTTCCACCCCATTGTCCATTTTGGTTTTGATTCAGTTGGCTTGGAGATAAAGGGAAAGAAAACTGTTAATGTGGACCAGAGTTGGAACAGATGCAGATTCAGTGGTGTGACTGGGGAGTCCCAAGGGCATGCATTTGACAGAGTTTCTTTGGTGCCATTCTGATAACAGTGCGTGTGAGGTGCTTTGGGGTTTTGCTTTTGTTTGTCTTTTTTTTTCTTTTTTTTAAAATTTTTTTGTGTTCCCAACCCCAAAAAGTACAATTCTTCCATAAAAAACATAATGAAAAGGGCTTTCTTGAAGTTCCTGAAGACTACTTGAGTGATGTACTAAATTGTTGAAATATTAGACAGTCTGGACTTTTGACACCGGTTTCAATTGTGAATAGCTAACAGTGAAGTCATGTCTGCATGATGCATTGTGTCTTACACTGCCAAAATACTTGAAATCCTGCTGAAATGAGCTTACAACACTTTGATGCTTCTGATAGCTCCACATATATTTGTGTAGCCCTCTTGTTTTGTGTTGACAGCGCGTGGCTTGAAAACTATTTTTATTCAGGAACATCACGGCCCCTACCCCATCTCCTCACCCATTCTGACATTATTCCTGGTTGCCTAAGCTAAGTTGAAAATTAATGGTGACATGAAATTTTCTGAATTTTCAAGAACATGCCATTGGAAAAAAAAAATCCTACTATCTGAAGTGGGGAAGTTATCATACCATTCTCACAAATATTCTAAATGTAGAACAATGAAGAGAGAAGTTCTGCTGAAGGTCAGGTATCCCCCAGAGTGCGTGAGTGCTGCAAAGGGTATGCAAGTGGTAATGAATGTAGAAGCATAGAGCTCCCTGCAGAATTAATGCAGTTTTCACGATGACTAAGTAGCAGCCAGAACCAGGACATCTTCAGACTCTTGTGGAATTTGTCCTAAGTATTTTGAAATCTTTGGTAGGTGAAGGATGCAGAACATGAGTTTTGCTGGCATCATGCTAGAGTCGTGGAACCACAAAAGTTGTCCTTTTTAAATGCACAGTGTAGTGACTCAACTTTTTGTTTTGATGAGAGTAGTTTTTAAGGATCTATTTTCTGCGTTGCACCATTCCACAGAATCTTGGCTATGGTATTTTCAGGCAGAAGAAATGTCCAAAATTCACACAGTAAAAAGGTGTGTTTAGTATTCTGCCTGTCATGCCCACTTAAATTATACTGACTGCAGGTAGGTGAGCAAATATTTTTGCAACCAGGTATGAGGATGTCACTGATTTTGTTTCCAGCTCAGTTAAAATGAAGTTCATGCAAATTCATTGTACAGGAAGACCAGTGAACCCAAACAGATGGATTAAATAGCTGGCTAATAAACTGAAGCAGACTGTTTAATTCTGCTTAATCTGTCAACCTAACTGTCAAAATTGGCTTCACTGAATTAAATCTTGCTGTTCAGTTGTCTAAGCAATGTGCTCTTCCTTCAAGATCCCTGAAGTGCTGGTGCCCTTTCTCACTGTCACAAGCCTCACTTGTTTTGAAGCACTTGGAACTGAACATCTTGTCTTGCCTTGGGGAAACCTGGTGCATGTCAAACAACTATCACAGGTGTGAGTAAACCCAGGAAAGTTTGAGTGCAGAGTAAATGGCATTATTTCAGTTGTCATTGCCTATGCTTTCTTAGTTAGTTTATGTTGGTTTAATTGTGTCTCTCCTGGATACTGTCCCAAAACTAAAGATGAGTGACTGGAACATTTGGTCTTAGAAAAGTATTTATATAACATATGTGTTGGAAACATAAGGAGATAATCAGTGAACTGGGATATCACTGGGACATGATGTGTATAAAAATAACAAAGATAATTCTTGTGGAGTAGAAAGGCTTAAAAATAATTTCAAAACTAATAGAACTTGATGTAAATTCTGTGTCCAAAGAGGAATGTAGTGGTGCTGACCACTTTACCAGCTGTCCTATGAAATGTTGCTGAGAGGATGGCAGCTTTACAGATAAACAAACAGGGTCAATTAGAATTTCCCTTGATTGCAGCTCAAGTAGGTACTCAAAGCAATAGGGTGTAATATACATACTTACTTTTCAGGCACTGTAACTTGTTTTATGTGGATGTGTCTGCTAATTTGTGATTTTAATTTTGAAATGCATTGGAGATTGTAGTGTACATAGTCAGCCCTTTTTTTTTTTATGGGAAGAATCAAAAAATATTCATGCTAAGGTTTAAAAAAGGGGAACTATTTAGTTGCTCATAAAACTAAAAAAGTGGGGGAGGGTGGGATAATTTGAATCATTCAAGAATGCAAGTTGATGCCAGAGCTAGCTTTAGTTATTCCATATACTGCAAAGTAGTGACTTGCACTAAAAGGACCCAAAACCTGCTCTTGTGTACTTTCATAAGCATTGCTGTACTTATCAGAAACAAGAAGGGAAGCTGGCTTGGAAGGTGATATGACTGAGTCTGGTTGTTGATTGTGTGGGATGGTTTGTGTGGTTGTTTGCATGGTGGTTTTTGTGGTTGTTGTTGTTGTGGTTTTTTTTTTTTAATAAACTGAATGTTGTAGTTTGAAACGCCTTTAACCTGTTTTAAAGGAATTTAATTCTGTTTGCTAGTGTGGAGAGCTTGCATCTTCGTAAAGCAGACTATTAAAATGCTGCCTGTGTATTCAATGCTCTGTGAAGTTACCTAATGTCCATTATCTGAGCCATGAACTGCCTCATACACACAGGTCGGAGGGGGATTTGTCCTGCGGCTCCCAAGCCATCTGTTGAGCTGGATTTTCAGTTAGTCATGTGTAGACTGTTAAATTTTCTCTAGTGCTTGAACTGGTATTAACTGGAGTTTGGTTGCCTGGTTGAATCTTCTGCTACATTAAGTGTCTCTTGCTCTAGTTTTTGAAGTAATGTCCTGCAGAAATCTTGTCTTGGAAAGTGTTCTTCATGAGATGGGGTCCTTATTATTTGCCATGAAATGTGCTACAGTATTTTTTTTTACAAAGTAGCTCTTGCCTTATGCAGAAAAAACAGAAGGAAGTCTGTAACAAAAGTGTGTGCTTCTGGTCACCAGAGATGTTCAAAAGTGCAGGAGTGCCTATTATATCTTTTCTGTTGTTGTTTCATACTTTTGAGTGTTGAAGGAATAAATTCTGTTCACCTTCTATAACAGAACTTAATCCACTGGATTCTGTTATCCAGCCCATTAATGTCTGGCTGAATTAAACCAACTGTTCAATTGCTAAGATAAGCTTTTAAAGCAATGTGTGCTACAACTCGGGGATTTATTTTTAATTGGAGTTTGTCCATCTTGCAATTTCCAACCATTGGTTCTCATTCTGCCCTTGTTTGTTACAGGTAAAATGTTTCTAGTCAATCTTCTGTGGATACTTAAAAATTCCTGATGAAGTCCATTTCTAAGATTTCACTAGATATACTAAATTTAGAAGCACTTTCAAACCTGTATTTCTACATATTTATTTTAAATGTATCTGCAGATACATTCATATTATATTCATATGATTTATTAGTGGGAGATATGAATTTGATTGCTCATCATCTCCATGTGAAACTGGTATTAGTGCCATGTTAACTCTTCTGTTGTGTCCTGTTTCCTCACTAATTGCCCTCCCCACTTGCCAAGATTTAGAGGTTAATATGTGTGTGTGTGTGGTAGGGAAGAGAACACATATCAGGACAATGTGTTAGAGGTACTTCAACCATTTTACTTACCCTTTTATTTTTGGAGATAATGTAGAAGGGAATAGCAAATCTTTACAGTAAGTCTGTAAAGCTGTAGCTTGGTCTTCCATGTTCATATATGTTTTCATATTTTTGTGGGCATGTTGGGTTAAATCACAGTGAAAAGAACATTGCAAGCCTGCTTCTGAGTATGGATTTTTAACTCCTTTCACCCATTTCAAAAGTTTTGTTTTTGCTGAGTCTGATATGTACCTTGTCTGATACAAGTATGGGGTTCCTCTAACTAATCCTACCAGTCATTCGAGGAAGCTTTTTTAGTTTTGTTTCTAAAGAATTATCTTTAGTTTAGTGACCTTTCTGACAATAATCACTATGAAGTTCACAGGTCACCTACTTTTCATGCTAGAAGGCGAGGATTTCTTTCTGTTCTAGAGAATTCTTTTCCAGCAAGAAATATTTTTTAATCTGACTTTGTGGGTGTTATTTTGAGTGTATGGACATGTGGATAATCCAAATTCTAAATTCTGTAATATAATCAAAACCTGGAGGACAGCTAGGATATTATAAGTTTTCAGCAGCAGTTAAGAGTCATACTGTTATCAGCTGTCATGGAGAAACTCTTCCTTTAGTTGTTTGATCCTATACTCATGTTTTTACTCTGTGAAGCAAGGCAGTCATGTCACAGGAGCAGAGGATAACAAAAAACTTGCTTTTTCACTCATTTCTCAGGTGTTTATTGTGTTACGTGTGCCTCGCAAGGATTAATGCTTTATTTTGGTGTCACTTTCTAGGTTCTTTGGTGAGAGTTTCTGACTTGCTTCTGCATAGGAAGAAACAGAAGAACCAGTTATCAAGTGAGATGAAGTGCAGCAGAATTTGTATTCAGCAGCAACAAAATTAATTTTGGGAGTGGATCAACCTCCCCTCTCTGAGCACTCAGGGGCATTACAGGTGAGGAAGTTGCTCTGATCAGTATTGATTTTGAAACACTGAGAACCTGCTGTGGGCGTTTGCTCAACGTGAAACATTTTATAGTTGGAGACCTGGCAGCAACATATGGAGCTTTAGGTTACACTCCCAAGTGAAGCTGTACAGCTGACACCTGTGGTTCTTAATAGAAAGTCTCCTAGATGTTTTGTTCCCAGAGAGGAATTATAGTCTAGATCCAGGTTTTCTTTTACAATACTGTGTGTGGTGACTGACAAGATTTCACAATGCACAGAATATTTAGAAGTCGAGCGTTAATGAGAGAACCTACAATTAAAAAGTCAATGCAGTCACCCTGTAAATTGTGGTAGAGTGTTGGTTGGTTGGATTATATGCTTCCCTACCAAGAGTCTTTCTTCCTCCCAGCCAACCCAACAACAGAAAGTAAGGATATAGAAGGGGAAATAGGCTTCATAGTGGCAGTAAGAGCTTTTGCAGAGGACTTTGCCAATAAAAGTTTGGCCTTGATTAGTAAAAATAATGTATTTTGTTATTTTTTACCTCAGAAATATTACTTCCCTTAATTTTGGCAGTGCAAGTGTGTGTGGAGAGGGAAAACTTTGTCCGTAGTTGGTCAGCTTGTCTGTATAAATTCCAGAGATTTATTCATCCACACATATAGGAGATTGCATTCTTATGAATAATCACCAAGGTTACAGTCTGCGTATTAGTTTGGAGCAGCAATGAGTTGAAGCATTCAAATTTTCATGGAATTTCTCAATTTCCAATGGATTCATTTTTCAATGGCATTTAAAAATCTTTGATACACCTTTTTTTTTTAAAATGGTCTTATATACAGATTGGTATTTAATTGGAACAGATACTGGATAGGTAGCACACCGTGGCTCTTTCTTGCTGGAGGCTGTGTGAGCATCCTGCTCCTTCAGATGGAGAAAAGTTGTGTGTTTTCTTCTGTTTCAGAGTTGGTTTGGGTATTTTTCTCTGTGTGCATGCTCAAAGGCTATGCTGTGTAAATCCACTAGGTGGTAGGCATTAGGCATCTTGTACCTATTTGTACAGCAGAGAAATTTTAAGAACGCTTCGTAAATGTTTGAAGGGGTACTGAAATACTGCTAATAAGTGTGTTGATTTAATTTTGAGCTTTTGCTCAGCAGGGTTTGATGGTACTGTCTTGTTTTAGGAGCTGGAACCTGCATCACATGGCTGGTGAAATTGCTAATGTTTTAGAGAGCTGTGTTCATGGTATGAAAAATAAATGGGAAGAAATAGGATGTAACTTACAGGATTCTTTCCTCAAGGACAGCCTGGTGGAATACATGCAGATACTCTTCTGGTGTGACTAGTGCTATTATTTTGTAAACAGAGTGTGATATTGGATATGAAATTGTCACTGAGCACTTTTCTCTGCTCTATTACCCACTTTGGGCTGCTGTTAAGTGGGCTGATTTTTTCTCTCTCCTTCAGAGTGTTCCATTTGAACCTGGCTATTACCTTGCCCTGCCATTTTCTACCCATGCGTGTCCTGGTGTATTGAATCCCAGCTATTAAAAAAATGCAAGGAAATTCTGTTGTGAACTTGAATAATTTAAATAGTTTCCGTAAATAGAGCACAAACCTCTTCCTGGTAGTTACTTATAGGGAAGCATGTTTGTACAAAGCTCATGCCACTTGGCTCAGTAGGAAATTGCTGTTTAAACAGCTGATTGCACAGAATGAATGCTGCTCATTGTAGCAGCTCTTGTTATGAAAGTAGGTTTATAATTTTTACAAAATACTGTTTGTTCTGGATTTTCTTTTTTGCCTCTGTATTCAGTAATTATAACATGAGGAAATTCTTGTTCTTTTGGCCCCAATCTGAACTTTGCTGTGGTGTGTCTGTGGTGCCAGTTCAGGTTGTGGCATCATCATGCATAGTTGTACAAAACTTGTTAAACTCACTTCCTCACCTCCACAATGCCTGCAGCCCTCAGAAAGGGGAGGCTACTGCTGTTCCAGCCTCTGGTGGAGGTGTCAGTCATTTTATTTGGTGTTCCATTTGGTGGCTCTTACCTCTGCATTTCAATGGTCAAAAGGCTTTACACTCAGAAGCTTGGCTGCTCACCTGGTTTTTTAGTACAAATTCACTTTGTTTTGTGAATTTGTTTTCTGATATTATTTTCTGAGTTTGAGCAGTTCTCTAAGGAGCATTATAAATTGAACCTCATTTAGCTCTTTATCCTGATGGGCATGACCAAGTCCATTGGGGAAAAGTAGCAAGAATACAAATAACTTCTCATGAGCTGTTAAGCTTTTTGTGGAGTATTTTTCTTCCATGTTTACAGTTTAAAAAATAGAGTCAATGATCTCTGTGTGAGATTGTTTTCTGCATTGTGTTTTCTAGTAGACATACTGGATCTTGATCCCATAGGAAAGTGGAATGTAAAATAAAGTAAAATACACTTCACTGGATATAGAAAGAAACGTTTGTAGTAAAAGTGATTTTACACCAGCAGATAGTGCGAACTTTTTATGTTTTAAATGAATCTTGATTTTAGTAGGTCATATGTGGTCACAGAATTCATCAGGTATGCAAACCTGTTTTTGTTTGATTCACTTGACACACAGGAGCTGACAGCTTCTCTGAAGATGATGCATGGTCAAGATTCTGAAGTAGATGACTCAGGAGGTATTTGAGCAATTCTTTGGGTGGAAGAGTGTTAAACAAAGAAATTAATTTGTGTCAGAAATAATATGGACACAACTCTGAAAATTGTTGCTGGCTGGTTCAGTGACATCTAAAAGGTACAACGAACAATCATCTCTTCTGTTGGTGAAAATGATGAAATGTGACACTGTCTATCCAAGCTTGCGAGGCATAGTAGGGGCATAGGCACCAGTGGGGACAAACTGTTTGTGGCAGGGAGATTGTGCATATGAACAATGGCTCTAAATCTCAGTGTCTCAATACAGAGCATAAGGTAATGTATTGAGGACTAGAGTGTTAGTTTTCCTTTATTCTTGGTGCAGTGAGCTGGAGTTTATACAAAAGATGTCCTCTCAAAAGAAAACAGAAATGTCAGTGCTTTTATGCAAGTATAATTTTGGGTGTGCTCTTCCACCTTGGTTGTGTGGCTGAAATGCCTTAATTAGTTCTTTTAAGTGTCTTTTGGATAGAAAGATTTCAGATTTTGAAAGGTTCTAGCTCAAAAATATTTCTGAAGGTGGTGATGAAGGATTATGTAAAGAGCAGCCAACCTGATTGGATGTGATGTAGGTACAGGCTGCAGACAAGTATAAAATAGATTTTCTTTCTCATTGAAATACCAAATATGGAGAATTTATACAAATAAAGTGCACACCATCCTGCAATCTCATTCTGATGCTCTGTCTCAATCTGAGTTGTAGGAGGTTTGGGGCAATGAAATTGGCTTCAGGTTATTTGTCTTAAAAGGAGATGGATGGTGCAAGTGGATTACCCTTCACTGAGTTCTGCTTGTAAAGAAAGCACAAAGTAGGGAGGTAACTTTGAGACTTTCCTGCCCCTGTGCTTAATATTTATGTTTTTTCTCAGTTTAGGACTCGATCTTCCTGGAAATACAGTCAGCTGCTCCTTCTCCATTCTTCCAGACCCAGCTTCTTCAATCTCCTTCTTGTCACTGTTGCATCTAAATATTCTGTTTATGTCAGCACAGCCTCCCTGCCCGTGTGAGCTGTACATAATCACAAGGGTTGTGCCCTCTCATAGGGAATAAGTTTTCTGCTCTTGCATTTCATTGTACCCAGAGCATTTGCTATAGCCAGATGCAGCAGTTTAGACTTGGTGCATGTCATGTAGAGTGTAATGTTAACAAATATAATTACTTACAGCTGTTTATAATCATGTTGGTTATTAGAGAGGGGCAAACAAGCATGCAGGTGGGTTTCTGTGATTGCAATTTAGAGTGGTATGCTGCATGGAGAAGTATGGCTGAAGTTTGTTAGTGTAGTAACACCTTTGGTTTACCTATTTCAAATCTGAACTTTTCTGCAAATGCTTCATAGGTATAGGAAATGTACAGAAATTTGGTGTGGACTTGTTACAACACTGGTTGGTACATCAAGGAAAAACTTTTCATTTATTCTTCTTTTCCACTTCAACTTTTGCTATGCAATTTTTCTGTTGTAATTTCATTTGTACCCCCTTTAACAAAGGGTTAGCAGTTGTGTAGGGGAAATGCTTCTTAGAAGGGTTTCCCTTCTCTTTATTTAAATACATATTTCTCTCCCTCTTTTTCTGTGTTCAAATTCATCTGCAGTAGCATCTATGAGAATCCATACAATAGGAAATGTATAGATTTGGGTCAGTGACAGACAAAGAAAATTTCAGAGCAACACTGTTTTAACTCACCGTTGAAGTTTTGTTGTTGTTGTTGGTTTTTTTTTTTTTTAGTTCCTTTAAGCTAAAGACAGCAAAACATTTTCAAAATATTTAGTGGAATGCACAAGTTTGATAGGTAAATGAACAAGGTGGGGTTTACAGGTTTTTCTTATTACTCTAGCCTCTTATGACTCTACTCTTATGTGTCTAGCCTGTTAAATACAGGACCATATTCCTATTTTAGTTCTGGTTGCCAGGGTAATATCTTTTTCTTCTGCAGATATGAGAAACAAAAATTTACTAAAACCAATTCTCAGTGCAATTATAAGCTGATCTTACTGATTTTTCTCTGTCCCTTTCTGCATTTTATATATTGAAGTTATTTCTGACTTTTATGAAAGTACTTATGGTTTCCTGGTGAAATCTTTAACCCCATGCCACACTTGATAAACTGTGAAATAGATCCCAGGATGTGTCTTCACCTCAGGCAGTACCATATAGGAATCTTGTGTACTGCTGTGTGGGTAGCACACATTGATTTTTTGACATGAAACTTAACAGGAGAGGATTTTGATTCTTCTACTGTTTCATATTTTGATAAAAAGCCAAGTGAGATTAGGAAAATAAAACCCAATCAAGGGAATAATTAACTTTATTTTTGCCTGGTGAATCTCAAAGTTGTTAGTTCTATAAATTGTTATATTACTCAAGTGTGAGGTGAGATCTGACACAAATCCAGATTACATTTCCAGTAGGTCTAACTCTGCATTTCTTGCTTGTTTTCACTGTCTGATTGGTAACTTCTTCTTTTCAATTGCAAGGCTGATTGCGTGGGTAGGTTTGGGGATTTTTTCCTTTCTGCTCTTTGAAGTGTTGTAACCTGATGCCATTAAACACCTTCAGATTCAGAGGAAGTGGTTCACAGTGGGGATGAAATCCTTGAGTTGGCTTAACTAAGAAATATTAGGAAAACTGGTTCTTCCCTCTCTATGTGCTGAGAAGTTTTCTTTGAGCTTTACCAACTTTTTGTGCATGTGCTAATAATACAGGTAAAAATTCTGTTTGAAATGATGAGACTCCTCTCTGGGTCTGTGTGTATGCATAAATTTACTTTTTCCAGTCTTAAGAGATTAACAAATTTTCATCTCTTTCATTTTGCATGGGACTGTATCTTTTTGTTGTGCCCCCTGCCCTGTTTTTGTTGGGCAGGGGAAAGTTCCAAGGTTTGTGAGTGCTGGCCTTTCAGGCACTCAGCTTCATGGTTTCTCACACAAACCTGTAGTTTCCAGAGGGCAGAAAAAGACCGGGAGAGCAGCTCAGACTTTTTCCACAGGCTTTATTATTGTCCAGGAAGGCATCATGCTACAAATCCAGAGATGGAGGATCACACATGTAATTTTATAGGGTTTGGAGGGATCACAAGTAAACCAATGGAAAACAGGGTTAACACATTTTGGCCAACTACATTATCTTTCTTTGTTTAGGATAACCAATTATAAAGAATCAAACCTAACCAATAATATTCTAAAAAGATAAGAAGAAGAGCTTACATTTTTTTCTAACATGAATCATTCCAAGCAAGTAGTTTTTCTTATCTCAAAGAAAGTGCCAGGGGGCCCTCACAGGGATATCTGCAGAGGGATTTGTCTCCTCTACGTGGGACAGGTGTTCTTGCCTTACTGGTACTCTTTTTCTGTGCTGGTGTTAGCCTTTTTCTCAGTAATTTACATTTTCCAATAAGCATTTCCTCCATTCCTTTTGCTCACTCTGAGGTACTTGCACTGTCTGCAATGAGAGTCCCTGCTGTGCCAGAGAATGGCCATTTCAGCAAATATTGCATCTGCCCTTTGATGTAGCATCATACCAACAAAAACCAGGACTTTAGCTTGTGGCTGCTCTCGGTGATAGAACCAGTGACTTTCATTGCTTGTGTGCTTTAATATTCCATATCTATTTAACTGTGCTAGCCTTAAAAAAAAATATCTTTAGTAGCATGTGGAATAAGAAATTGGACTTCTGCATAGAAGTACCAGGCAGTTTTATTCAGTTGAAACTCTTGGATGAACTCCTAGACTTGCTAATTTCCCTTTTTGAATCTCTATAAGAAGAGACAGAAAAATCTGATAAATAATTTTTTCGTTAAAAATGGAATTTCTCAGTCAAGGTTTCACATCTTAAAGACTGGTGTGTATAAAAGAAGAGTGACTCTCAAGCTTTACTTTTTCTCACTCTAGCTCTGTCCAGGAGCATGATGAAGCACAGAAGGGAGTAATTATGAGTACTTGCAATAAAGCTATATACAAAGTTCACTATGATCAAAGTATAATCACATACAGAATAGATACTTGGCCAGTGTTGAGGTGAATTTATGCCTTATTTATTTCTAACAGTTTTTGATACAATATCTTTTTGGTAAATGTCCCTTTATCTTTTTAGAAGAGTTTAAAAGAACAAATTTTATAGTGTTGGAATTTTTGTCTGTTGTTGTTCAGATGGGTTAAGAAACATTAATTTTATCTATTCCAAGTAAGAGGTAACTATGTAGAACAGCTTGTATTTTCTGAATTCAATTTTGTCTTTAAGTGTGAAAGTTTTACAGGCCCCTGAGACCAAGCTTGAATGTTTTAAAAACCAAAAAACTCCACTGACCAACCATCTAGGGGAAAAAAACTACATAGACTTTTCTGTTTCAGTCTCCAGCCATGACACTGTGCTTTTAACTAATTCCCTCTGGTGACAGCTGCTGTTCACAGCCTGAACAGTTTTGTCCAGCTCTTTCTATGTGCTGGTTACTTTAAAGTTTGTTTGTAATATGTGTATCTTCTCCTTGGTGACAGAAGCCAACCCCAGTTTTCAGGGTTCCCTACTATTCTTTAGAGAGCTTTAAAGAAGGTTAATGCCACTTCAGTTTCGCTGCTGTTGGTTTGATTGTACATTAATTATTCTAATGATGATGCTTAAGGAAAAAAAAGAACCTACATGTTTGCCTCTGAGCACTTTAAAGGGGCAGTAAGCTCTCTAGAGGGATTTAAAATGAGGTGCACTAAGGAAACCTGCTGGGAAAAGGACTCTTGAGTAATGAGGTGACATGAAGAAAATGACTGCTTAGGGGAGAAAAAAAGTGAATGAATTATGGAACCTGGTGTTGCTGGTAGATTAATAACTTTGCTGTTACTTTTATATGTGACCAGCTAATTAAAAGAAATAATAATAAAAAAAGCTCCTTGTCTTTAGAAACAAGTAGGCAAAATGCTAGAACATTTGGCTTGTCACATAAATAAAGGGAACACCTTTCTCAGTGATTAAGTTTTCAGAGATTCTCTTGGGTTACCAGGAAGGAGACTGAGTAAAATATGCATTTGAGAATATGCTCAACTCCAGAACTGTTGTATGGAAATTGTTTATAAATCCTGATGTAGTAGATTACTGTTGCTTGGTATAATAGTAGAATGAGAATTATACACAGACTTTGATATTCCTTACGCAGTCAACAATTATAGTGATTTTGAAATGGCACAAAAAATTCTCTTTTACTTAACATAAAGATCAATCCCAACTGTCATAGATAGGGATTTGAACTACTTGTTGACAGCTGAGTATTCAGAATGGTCATTCTAGGTACAGATGATGTAACTGTGAAAAGTACAAGACCTGAGAAAGACTTACAGGTATGTGCTGTGCTGAAATGAGCAGCTCATGTGACAGAGCAGGAAAGTTTCACCCATGGTCCACAGCCTGGGTCAGGTTTGTGCCTTCTCTGTAAGGTGCCAGTACTGCCCAGTGCTCCTACTTTCTCCCTGGTCACAAAAGGAAGGAGCTGGCAACTGATGTGTTACTCCTGCCAGTCTGAAAACTTGTCTCCTCCAGTCTGGTCAGAGGTGGTGCCAGCTGTCAGCATGGAAAGGCTAAAAACTCAGGGTCTGGATTTAATTTTGACAGTAGATGGTCCAAAAATATGTTGTAAACCAGGAGAGAGGAAGCAACTAGTAATAGGTAAAAAGCAGGAAGGGAGAGAAGAAAAAATAGGCATTTTAAATTCTTCAAAATAATGCTGAATGTCTTTCTGTATTTGTAATTTTGTTTTTAATTTGAGAAATTTTGCAGTTTCTTTTCTTTGCCACCTTATGAACTTTAATAGTTTCTTAGTGCATGGTATGCCAGGAAGGAGAAAGCAGCCTACTTTCCTGCATTAGGTCGTGTGTTGGACAGCATCTCCACCACCTCCTTGTTGTCTTCCGGCACTGAATTGATGCCTCCCCAACTTGGTAAAGCTCCCACATTTGAAAAGCCACAAGCTACCCAGCAAGTGCTCGTGTTCCCATGCAGTGGTTTTGCAGGAGCAATTCATATATTTGAACTGGTTCACTGAGTACCAGCTGGAGCTCCAGGTATATGGGCAGGTTTCCATGGGAGATACTGGAAATTCCATCATCTCTACAGTGATGGCTTCAGTAAAGTCTCCTGTGCTGTCACATTTTAAGAACAATTCCTAACAGAGATGTGAACTGCACGTTGATGGATAACCACCTGTGCTGAGAAGATGAAGTTGATTCATATAAAAGTCACTCCTCATCGTGTTTTATTCCCCATTTAGAGAGCAGTTGCCTAAAATTAAGTAATTTTTCTATTTGGATGAATGAGTGATGAAACAGATTAACTAAAGTGTAGCTTGATATCATAGATGATTATAAATTATTAACATGGTAGGATTTAGTCAGAGCACTTTTTCTACCATTATTCAGATCTTGCTCTGTTCTAGAGGGTTTTTCACATAGAAGTGAGGACAAAAGAAAATGTAAAAAAACACAGCTAAACAAAAAAACAAAACAAAGAAAGAACCAAAACAAAACCCAAAACAAAATAAAACTAACTTAAAAAGAAAAACACCACTCACCAAAACCAAAAGAAACAAAGACAGTTTTACAAATGTCTGATTCTTCTTGAAGAGAATATTTGGGGTGCAGCAAGGTAGGCATTCAGCAACCTCATCCAGGTTCGGTGAGTGAATTTCAGATTGCTCTACATGTAACTAATGTTCAGCTCAGACTTGGTCTTGCATTGATCATTTGATGGAAAATTCTTAATAATGTGTTCAACAGTTTCCAGTTTCATGTTGGGCATCTGAAATTGTGTTCTCTGTCATTTCATAGTGTTGCCACTTAAAAAATGGAGGCAGTGATTTTTTCGAGCTCTCTGCTGATTTGTGTCCCAAGAACCCAGGACTGACTGAACAAGTTTCCTTTTGCTGTCTCTGTAATCTCTCAGGACAGAGGCATTTTCAGCTTAACCTGCAGACAGAGTCTGAAAAATGCTGTACTCATCCCTGCTTCTAGGCAATAATGAAGACTGGGGAGATTTTACTTGGTTTATGAGTACAAATACTGCTTTTGTCAGAGTGTGCTTACCCCTCAGCATTTCTTAAACATACAACTTGGGCAGGGAGTTTTCAGTCATATTTTTAAAAGTCTATTTCTTTTGACCTCTTAGAGTTTCTTCTGACAAAATTTTATCCCTCTTGTTTCTGTGTAAGGGAAACTTAAGCCCCTTGCCTGTTTTACTCTACTGTAAAATTAGAAAAAAAAAATCTTTCCTTGCCATTTTTTCATATCAATCCATTTTGATTTGGAACCTGGTGAATCTCCGTGACTGATGTTTGGTTTTGTTAAACTAAAGGGGAAAACCCACCAGTGTTACGTATTATATGTCTTTTCATTTACAGCTTTGCATTCAAACCCAGGAACGTGGCATAAAAAGAAAATGGAACACATGAGGCAGATGTTGTCTTGGTGTGTCAGTTGTCAGATGGGGGAGGGAAGGCGGTTCTTGTATAGAGGTGGTTGGTTGGATTTTGAAGTGAAATATTTTATTTGAAATGCTGGGCTGAAAAAGTGCTCTTAATTGACTATTTGTGTAATTCTGGATAGTGTAATTTCTGCACAAATAACAGTTGAGAAGGTAGAAAGCCCCAGAGTTTTCTTAATATTAAACTCAGATTTCAGAAGGAGCAACTTATAATTAAATGATACTGTGTTATAGATTTGGAGACTAAGTGATGGGGATACAGCCTCAAAGGAGGTATTTGTATTAGAAAACCATTTTTTCTGAAGTCAGGAAGTTGATTTTTTAAATCTGTCTTACAACACAATGACTGTACAGTCTTTGAGCATTATTAAACCAGCCAAATTAAATTTTAATCATGTAAATGCAGCTGAAAAAGTGTACTGTGCCCTTTATTCTTTATTTTGGGTTTCTTTTTAGTGCAGCAAGTTTCCCCTTCTGAAACAAACCTACAGATATAAGTAAGACCCGAGTGATACAAATTGTTATTGATGTTTTCATTCTTTCCACTCTCAGCTGCTATTCTCTGCCTGCCTTCTGTCAGCAACTGGTATCTCCTTGAACTCTATTTGCAGACCCTTTATTGAAGCTTATCCTTGCCCAGGGTCTCAGTGACTCTCTGAGAATAAGAAGTAGATCTGTGCACCTTCATGCTTCACAATTTGGCTCTCCAACTTTGAAGTCAATCTTCACTAACTTATCTTTCCCTTGGATGTTAATCATTAGTACATAATTTTATAGCTTCATACCTGTGTGCTCTTTACCTGAGTGCTTATCTTTCCTCAGGTTCATTTCTTGTGTAACTATTTTCTATAATCTTTCAGTCTTCTGGCCAGGAGTTATGACCAAATAATAAATCCTTCTTTCTTAGTTATACTTTTGTATTAATGATTTTCCAGCTTTACAGAGATGACTGTTTAAGAATAGAGCTAAATTACAAGAGTTGTGTTCATTATGAGCTTAATATATTAATTACTTGGGACTTTGAAACTAGTTGCTGCACTTCTGCTTTTCATAAAATTTCTGCTGTGTTAATGTTCTATAAGTTCTGAAATACTCAAATCAAAATTTTAATGGCCATTTTCAGGGTGTTATACTTCTGTGTTCTTCTGTCACAGGTACCCTCTGAAGTGCAAAGAGCTGCTCTTAATTCTCATAATTAATGAATTTAGGTGATATTGTTTTTAGCAGGGATTAGTAAATTTTACAGCTGTTAATAAGAGAAAATTTCTTTGACTTTTTTTACCTGATTAAAAGAAGCATTTGATTTTGACTTTGTAAGGTGATACAATTCTAATCAACATAGCACTGCTGGCAGTTTTTAAGGATTCATTCTGGATGTGTGTACATGCGTGTGCCCCAAACTATACCCAAACTAAATTTTACCAGAAAGCAATGTGCTGCCTATAGAGCACAGAAATTCAGATGAGAGTTTTACTAAGAATTGTAATACTGATAAATATCTTTCAGCTGTTTCCTGAGGAGTCTTTTAGACCCCTGGCTGCTAATCCTTGTCCCAGTTCTTGGGGAAAATCCATTTTGCTTCAAAGTGCTTTATCTATAATCGGCTTATTCAGAATTAATCTCCATGCCCATCTGCAGGCTCCTGACAGACTGGTAATTTCCCTTCCATCTCAATCTTGTGCCTAGAGGAATTGCACACTTGTAACTAGTAAAATTTTTGTTGTTTTCAGCAAATGAAAGGTTGCTACAGGAAAATAATATAAGGCTTTAAACAGAGATATTAATGTTAGGTAACTGCAGCAAGAGAAATGTTTAGCAGTAAGATCTTGCAGCCACTCATTTAGCCACACCAAGATTCAATGTTCAGCCTGTTTCAACATCCAGTTTCGTGTATTAAAAAACAAACAAACAAAAACCAAGTAAGATCAAACACAATGGAATGGAGTAAACGTGATGAAATGTTGTCTTACAGCCTTATTCCTCGAAGAACCAATTTTCATTTTCCTTAGTGTGAGAAGGGGATATTTGTTGACAGACATTTGACACTATCTTGAAATGCAAATATGCAAGTACAAAGCTTTTCAAGCTCTTCAAATGCTCATATTTTCTTCACTTCAAGTGTGTAGTCACAGTTCACTCCTGTATTTCTTTGCATACCTTTGGATCCTCTTAGCTGGAGATTTTTCCTTCAAGTATTTAAAATGTTTTATAAATATTGAACAATCCTTTATGCTGCAAGATCCACAGTTTTCAGATCTCATCTTTTAACCCAGATTTCAGGTGACTTGGGAAGTGACTAATTCTCTGGAGTCACTCTGATAATTAGTGAAAGAATTGGAAATGTCTTGTTTCTGTCTTCAAGTTTTTGACTACTTGTGTACAATCCCTTACATCCCATATCCTTCTCTCTGGGTGAAATAAGGATAGATGGGAGATACACAGTTATCTTGTGTTTTGCTGTTAATGTTGACCAGGTCAGAGGAGCTCCTGGCTTGAAGACTGAGCAAACAAGCCTTACTGTATAAAAATTGTGTTCCTGTTGAGTTTTGGTAATCTAGATTTCAAGATCAGCATTTGAGATTGTTTTTCTTGTAGCCCCCAGTGTGTGCTCTTCCTTCTCAACAGCTGATGTTTATGCTTATGTGTAGAGCTGTGGATTTATGTTTTGTGTGTGAAGTCTAGTGCTGTTAATGTGCTAAGTATTTAGGCATGTAATCCCTCCTGATACATCCAAAGAGCCTAAGTGTAAGTGATGGTTTAATGGCAAAATAGCTGCTGATGACTTAGAGTCCATTACTTTATGGTTTTCTCCCCCTTTGCTCCTGTAGAGAGATAAAACAAGATGACAAAAGTGAAAAGATAAAGCTATAGAATGTGAAAGGCACCTGTTTCATTTGTTCTCAGTAGAAAGACCAATTTCGTTATTTCTGAAATTTATAGTAGTTCAGTGAACTCATATTTCATAATTTCAAAACCTCACATTCTTCTGGCTGGCACTGTGTTGGCAGACCTGGTGATGAACATTTGCTTAAATTTTGTTGTTAATGAGCACTAAGATGTTAAGTGCTGTCCATTGGGAATGCTATGGTACTGCATCTTTTGAAGGCTTTGAGCCCTAAGAACTTACAAGATGTATTCATCAAATGCTTGGTTGTTATTTTTAATAGAGTTTGTTTTGCTTACTGATGAAGTCCTTCTCCCTCTGTTTGTAGGATGATAAAGTTAAACCTTTTCTCCTGAATTTGTTCTGCTATAACTGACTGATGCCTGAGCAGGTGCTGAGGATTGATTGCTTCCTCATAGTTGATGTGGTTCCAGTTTCACTGTAAACAGGTAAAGAGCATGAGCTGCACAAAAAAAGAAAATTCTGAGACAACAGACTGGAAAAAAAGCGATTAACTGAGGAAAATGGAGCAAACCCTACTCAGTAGATGAAAACTTTTCTATCAGGTGTTTGAGACTTTTGTTTTGATATCATTGACCTGATCTGAAATATCAAAGTATAAAAGGTATGGTAGGTGAATTCATTTTTTCAGATTATACAGTCTTCATGGTGTTTCCTTTTCAGTATGTTTTATTCTAATTAAGTATTTAGGGTTGTAAGTGTGATTTTACTGATTATATTCTTAGTTTGTCAGCTTTTTTCTTTAACTCATATGTAGGCTTTAAATTTCAGAGACCAGTCTAGTTAGATGCCAGAGATCTTTAAGACAAAACTTTAGTGAGTTGGTTTTTAATTGGGTTTTCTATCGCTCTTCATGCCTGAAATCCAGATAACATATTCCTCTTAAAGGTGCCCTAGGACACCTTTTTCTTTCTGCTGAAGATTTGTTTTTATTGCGTAGACCAATTGTTCTCGTGGTAACTGCCTTCAGGATTTAAATAAACACCCCCAGTATACTGCTTTGAAAACTGATAAAAGACATGGTGAGCACCTTCCTGTTTTCTGTCTTTTTGCCTTTGAAAAATGCAATTATCTTTCTAGAGAGCAGCCATTCTTCTAGTTGCTTCTTTGCTGTGCTGCTGCCAACCAAAATATTCTACACATACCTTTGCAAAACCTATTTACTTGCTCTGTGTGCATATATCACCTGTTATTAAATGTTTATATGCAGTAGCTATGAGGGTGTGTTTTCATGAATGGGTTTTTTTTGCCTGTGACACTTGGCTGTTGATATTTCTATTGAAAAAATTTTGTCAGCTCTTTATCTTTACAGGAAATTGTGGTTTATCTTTACGAGGGTTTCCTTTCTCTTCAGAAAGGAACAGGACAGAGTGTGCAGTGCTGCTGTAGCCTCTGGGTGTTGCTCTTGGACAGCGCTGTTGGCAGACTGCTATTCTGCAGGAGAGTTACTGGAGCTGCATGTTGTTGGATGAAGAATATCAAAATGCACTATGTAATAGGGAAGCAGCAGCATCAGGGGAACTGGGGAGCCCACAGGTACAATAATATGGTCCATAGTGGATAGAAGATACCCTTATCAGGCTCATGTTTGATATTATTCTTGGTTTTTTATCCTTAAACCAAAATTAGATTTTTTAAAATACGGAATAGTGTGTAAGATGATCATCCTCTTCCCTTTATATGATGCTGATTTTTGGTTTCTGTAAACTGTACATAACCAAAGACAGTAAAACATAAAAATTATTTTTATGACATAGGAAGTATTTTTATATAGAATTTTTGGTTAATGTGATAGATATTTTCATTACAGGAATCACAGAAGAACTATACCTCATCAATGAATATGAACATTTTAGAAGTTTTGTCTAATTCTTTTCAAATACTGATTGCATTCTCTCACTATTAACTAACATTTTAATAATTTCATCATTAAAATTCTACCTCTAATTTCAATGAATGTTATATACTGAAGAGAGGTTAGACTAACTTGATTTGTATCATGCTGTGAAACAAATGTTAGAATAAATCTTAGCCTGGTTTTCCTGCTCCAGAATCCATGTAATCTAAAGTGTACTTAAATCCCCAAATTGTTAACCTTCTTGGTTTTCTGAAACCAGAAATCTTCGTGAATACTTGATTAAAGAAAAATAAATTGCAGATTGTACAAAATTCTTTCATCAGCTGTAAGTGTGAAACTTTTTGTTATGTATGAACCTTTTCTATTTGAATTAAATGTTGATTAGTTTTAGTGTCACCAGTTCTGTTTGTTTCTATGTTGACATTTCCTATGGTAATTCTGTAGCTCTGGCTTCCTTTTTCTTTCTTATTTGCCAGAGGCCTTAAGAAAATAGGTTGGTTCAGGGTCGTGTTGCACAGGTCTCCTGCCAAAGCTGAATATTAATCTATGGTAATGAACTGCCTGCTGTGTGATCTGAGACATCTCTTTCACCTGCACCTCTTCTGGCTGGACATGAGTACTGGAGGATAGGGAAGGGAGGCTGAAATGATCCTGCAGGAACCATCTGCCTCCTTGCTCATCTTCTGTTTCTTCTAAGAAGCCCAAGCGAAAATGGCAAACAAGGGAAACACTTTTCCTTGGTGTGAGCAATCTGCAGTTTTGAGCAGAGCCCTTGCCCAGACCAGGATGGTGAGGACCCATCAGGGGCTGGGTGTTGCTTTACTGGGAGGTGTGAGGTATTCAGGTGTCATGGGCTCAGGACTCCTCACAGCCTTCAATGGTAGGACTGCAGTTCCTGCCCTAGGTACTGACAGCTTTCTTTTGTGAGGGCTGTTATCTTTGTTACTTGTTCAGAATTGTGTTTTCTCCTCACCTTGATGCTCACCAGCTGTGCCTTGGAATCGGTCTTGGTTGTTGCCCAGTACAACATACCCAGGTCAGCCACTACTGTTGCCTTCCAGGGTGTAGAAATGGTGACAAAGCTACCCCAGAGGAAACACTCTCTGCAGGCACCTGCAACCACTTCCTCTGGCTCTACCCAACCCAGCCTGCAGACCTGCCATAAGGCTGCTTTTCTTTGGGAAGAGGAGTTCTTTCCGCATGTTGGGAGAACGTCAGCATTCCTTGTCTCCGTGGTTTGGGTGGAGCAGAAGGAACTATTTCAGTTTTGACTGCTACACCTCTGGTCGGCTCTGGAGACTCCTGTTCTTCTGTTCAATACCTCTTATTCTTCATGCCTACCTTAACATCCATGATAACGTTACTGCATCTTTCCAGGTAGTTTGGTGTTAACTTAATCAGTATTTAATACTTGTGCCTATGTAGTTTTGAGAAGGGTTGGGGTGTGCATTTTGTACTTCAAAAGAGATTTCTGATAATGCTTCTAACTAGCGCTCACTGGTATTTTAACAGTTTCTTTTCCCTGCAAGTATGTATAACCTGCAGGTTAAATTATATCTTTCATAGGCATCTGCCTCAAAAACTTCTCCTAAATGGGCTAAGATTAATTTCATCTGCAGTCACTTAATTTCCCCAATTTGCAAGGAAACTGGCATGAATTTATCCTGATTTCAAATCAGGAGTCTGATAGCTTGCAAGCTGATGACTTTCTAGACTGAGAGTCTGATCTTCATTCACATAATTTATAACCCTGGTGAAAACTTTCCTCAGATTTCTGGGTATGTGCTGACAGGCACTAAGCTAATGCATGGTGCCACAGCTCCTGCAGCAGTTGTCTTGGACAACTTGGTGTGTTTTTCACAGCAGACACATCATGGCTAGATAAACAATTTTCAAATTGCCCTAAATCTGTTGTTACCTCATGTGGTGATGGCACATGGGATCAAGTGTTGGAGTTGGGTTTTGGCAGCTTTAGGTTCAGGGACTGCAATACATCAAGACCACACCACGTAGAAGGCTGAGTTAGAATACTGAATTGGACTATTGGTAAATATATTTTAGTGTGTTATATATGTCTAGCATCTGTGTGTTAATGCTGTAAGCTATGTTATCAGCAGGTGGAGAGAAACAAGATTGCTCTTCTGCATGAAGATGTGATGTCGGTTTGTATTTGTCTCCTGTTGTGCTGCCAGAAGCTATTTAGCTGCCTGTGGGTGAGTATCCAGTACCCCCTTTCACTTCCCGTGCTGCAGAGATGAGAGAGCTTGCCAAAACTCCCTGACATACCTTTCCTCTCTTGTGAACTTTCAGCTGCTCAACTTTCCTGCAACCTTAACAACTGGTAGCATAATCAAGCAGACCAGATCTGTTCTGTCTCATCGTGGCAGTCCTGGTGTGGACCAGAAGTTTCTGGTATTCTGAATATGGTATTGCAAGTTTAATCTGTCATTTTAGTAGTCCTCTGGCTTCTTTCTGACCTCCTTTTCTAGCTCCATGGGCTGGTGTTTCAGCAAAGCCAAGAGCTGTACCACCTGGCATTGTTATAGTGGACACTGACAAGTGACAGCTCTGGAGAAAGAGACCTTGGTTGAAGTCAAAGAAGATGGTGAATGGGAACCTTGCTTTGAGATACAAGATGATATTCCTTTGGATGCCTCAACAGCAGGTTTTGCCCTTATCAGGTGTGTCTTGGGTTTTCTCCCAGATGTGCCCTATGATGCTTGTGCTGTAAAAGTGTGTGTTACAGCCTTGGGTGCATGCAGTTGGCTGTGGGGGCTGAGGGAACATACGCATCCTCCTCTCCCTCACCTACTGAGCCCTCCCTGCACTGCTGCAACTGTTCTTTCTAACCAAATTCTTGAGAATGTTTCTTCCATTCTTTCTCCCTACTCTGGCAATAAAGTTTCTCTGTTGCTCTTAGTCTCTTGTGGTGTTACTGGAACCTGAAGATCTGTGAAATGCAAATTCTTAGTAGTGCTGCCTGAGGTACCCTGGAGTGGGTTAGGTTATTGCCCTGCCTAGGCAGCAGTAGAGTAGACACCAAGACAATTCTTGAAGGAGAAGAAGAGTTACGTCTCCACTAGACAGTTTATTTCCAGCGTCTTGAAGCTCTGTAGAAGGTTTTATTTTAGTGGTAATTAACACACTTCAAATTTTTATGCTGTGTTTGCATGAACTGTGGTAAATTGCAGGCTGTGCAAGTCCTACCCAGCTGAAACACTGAATAAACACACAAGAAGCCTTGTGCAGCATAAAAGTCACATGCAGCATGAATCTGTATAGCCAGCACAACTGGGAAGATTTCTTTGTGTGCAAGAGTTTCAGTTTCCAGGATCGATTTAATCTCCCTCAGGAGAGAAAATGTGAGAATTCTTTTGGAGCAAGTAGATTGAAGACGGTTTAGATGGTCTGGTCCAAGTACTGTGATGAAAGCTGGGTTCAAAGGAAAAACCTACTCACCTCTAGATCAGGAGATGCAGGTAAAGGCTGATGGAAGTAGAAGTGGGGTTATTTTAAAAAACATTATTTTTCCCCATAGAGCTTTGTTTAAAGTTGAAATCTGTTGGGAAATGTGGTTCTGTTCCACAGCAACTTTTCTTCCTTCTAGTTTAATTTAATAATTGTCAAAGTGGTGATTTCACAAAACCAAAGCCAAGCTCTCCTTGAAGGCTGGTTGTGACTGGCAGGCACAGTTAAGGGCACAGTTTCCAACATATCACATGAAAAATAGAAATATTTCAAAATTGTTCTGCTTGGACAACAGTATGTTTACACTAATGCCTTTTTCCTGATACTTTTTGGGAATACTTTGTTAACTAGAGCCTTACTAGATTGTATAACAGTGACATATCTTCAAAGCTTCTATATTCTTGAGACATCTTTTGCTCTTGGGGCTTTATAGTTCAGTCACTGTGAGTCGACAGACTTTGTATTTCAGTATTAATTCCTTACATTGCCTCTACAAATGTTGCTATTGTAGATAGTGAGAATGGTTTGGTGCTAGTGTTCTCCTGGAGACACTGTTATTTATTTCATGGTGCCATTTGCACACAGTATGACTGCTAATGTGCAGAAATTGTGAAGCTGAACATTTGGGTATTTTGTTAGTGATTTGCCTTTTCCCCTGCAACTTAATAATAGACTTCCAGCCGTGTCTGCATGTGTGCTGCAGATTTTCCCAGTGTTTTACTAGGGAAGAGCTATTCTTTAAAGATAGGATCAAAAATCTCACTCTTATTTATAGTCTTCTGCTCCTACTGTTGCAGACAGAAATTGTGTGGAGAGTTCAGGGGGATACTGGATACCAGTGACTTGGTTTTAGAATGCCTCTTCTTCCTTCCCGGGTATTTTTGTTTCAGTGAAAGTGTCTCTTAAAAAAAGATAGGTTTTGATAGGAAACTTAATAAATATACACTGGAACTTGCTCTAAGTAGTTCACCTAAGGTGTACTTGATAGTACACCACTTCAAACACAAGAGGTAATATTAGCTCCCGTTGCTCCTAACTCTACCAGAAGTTACAGGTTTAGTCCTTTGGAAGAACACAGTTGCAGGAAACAACCTGTTAGTGATGTTAGGTGAACCAAAGTGCTGAATCTTTATTGAACTCAGTGCATTGGAAATTTCCTAGTCAGAGTGTGCTGACAGGCTGGCAAGTTGTGTTAATATGTTAATACCTTAGGGCGCTTATAAAGTTAATCTTTTGACATTTTTATTTGCTTTTTTGGCTCAACATCACGATCAAATTTTTTATCTTTTAAAAGTTCGGTTTATGACTGTCATTTAATTGATGATAACTACAAATTATGGTAGCCGCAAAGCAATAAATAAAATAAATGCAAGTAGTATAATTTGGAACATGGTAATCTTAGTAGCTTGAGTCATGAATTTCATCATCTGCTGCAGTTAGTATAATTTTATGATTCATAAATCTATTCATTTCTTTTTTTAGTGTGTCATCAGATAAACAGCTCAACAGTAAGGTGGCAGAATTGTCTTGTCTCACCCCAGTTGTAGGAGAGAAGGCAAGTCTGATGGTTCCTATGTATATATAATAAATCTGTCCCGCTGACCTCTTAAATCTGCAAAACAGCTTCCTGTGCTTCAGTGTAGCACTAGCTCATTAAGGCATTCAGATTATCTAATTATTACTACCTCAACCTAAAATCTGTAGTCTGTTCAAGTTGTTTAGAAATGCATTTGTTCATTTGCTGAAGGTGACCTTCCACTATGGATCAGTGCACAGACACTTGCAGAGTGGTCCTGGGCTGACTTAAGCAGGAAGCAATCAGCAGTGCTACTACTACAGAAGTACTGTCAGGCTCTCAAATAGTTGATGGCTCTAATTTAATTACAGAACACATGCTTTTTCCATTACTCTCTGTGGATTCACTTAAAATTTAAAATCTTTAAGTGGTATGATATGTTTTGGAATGCCCCCTCTTTCTAGATGCTATGTCAGCCACAGTACCTGCCACCTACTAAACCTGAAATTTGAAAAGCTCTGCAGTATGGATCAATCTTTAGATAGATAGGAAGGTAGGGGTACATTATAAAATCAGAAATTGCCTTAATTAATGAGAATTAATTTGCTCTAGTAATATTGCTTTTTCAGGAACCAGTGCTGAGAAGAAACAAGTTATGGGCAAATAAATATAAGACCAGCATCTTTGAACCCGTGGTCTTTCACTATCAAATCAGTATCCTCAGTTCACAGAATCACAGAACAAACGAGGTTGGAAGGGACCACAGTGGATCATCTGGTCCAACCTCTCTGCTCAAGCAGGGCCTTCCTAGAGCACAGGGCACAGGACTGAGTGCAGATGGTTCTTGAATATCTCCAGTGAGGGAGACTCTTTGGGCAACCTGTACCAGTGCTCAGTCACCTGCACAGTAAACAAATTTTTCATATTCAGGTGTAACTTCCTGTGCATTAGTTTCTGCCCGTTGCCTCTTGTCCTGTTTTTCATCATCATTGAGAAGAGCCTGGCTCCATCCTTTGGCCATGCTCCTTTCAGATACTGATAGATATTGATATATAAATAAGCTTATGCTAAGGTAAATGCCATACAAGCTGAAAGTGCTGGGGCATTGGCTCATGGCACTGCCTGGGCCAATTAACAATGCAATCATAGTGTGACACAAAGAGGCTGCACTTTTCCCAGACCCAAAACCTGGGTTTTAAAAATGCTTACCAGGGTCCCTCTCTGCCATGTGTCTGTCCATGTTAAGGACAGCTGAAACTATCCTGCACTGGCACACATACACATTTTGGTATTTGTATTTAGATTCCTCCGTGACTACTGCTTTCTGGTTTCCTTTTAAATCAGCTACATCTCTGCTCTGTGAAAAATGAGTCACTTGTGCCATTGGAAAAGATACGTTAATTCTGGAATGGTCCATGAACTATCAGACACGGTGTAATATCTCCAAATCTTACATTTACATCGTAAGTTTTTACAAATTTTAGTACGATAACTCACTTCCATTGGCTGTGCAATATTAAGTCACTTCGAAAGAATATGCAAAATCATGTATGTTCACCATGCAGTGGTCATGTTAGTAGTCTAAAAATCAGGTTAAATTAGCTTTATCAAGTGAAATGTCAAACAACTTAAGCATAAACAATTGGAGAAGATAGAATTTTTTAAGACTTAAAATACGTCCAGTGACTTCAATGCTTTAATCTCTCATTTCAGTAAAATAATAGGGAAACTCTTTTTGGCCAAGGTGCCTTTTCCAGATTTCAAGGAGAGTAGCATAAAAAAGTCAAATGTCTACAAACTCAGATCTATGGGCTAGTAAAAAGACTTGGGTAAAGAGAAGGTTTTATTCTTCAAAGAGGCACAAACCTAGAACAGAGTTGAACAAAATGGAGTTATTGTACCTATGTCTTTCTTTTGGGGATTATTGGATTGAATTTTACATCAATGGAAGTTAAAGTTAGATGCAGCTTCAAACTGAAAGAGAGTAGGTTTAGATCAGATATTAGGAAGAAATTCTTTATTGTGAGGGTGGACGAGGTTACCCAGATAAGTTGTGGATGCTCCATCCCTGGAAGTGCTCAAGGCCAGGTTGGATGGGGCTCTGAGCAACCTGGTTTAGTGAAATCTGGTGGGGGTTGGAACTAGATGATCTTTAAGGTCCTTTCCAACCCAAATCACTATATAACTCTATGATATTAACAGGAAAAACCCCTTCTAATTCAGCATAATTAAACTCTGGAATATATGGCTTTGTAGTGAGATAAGGTATCTGTCTGGCAGAGTGACATAGGTAGGTCTATACTATTGAATGGAGGCTGGGCTGGAGAACTATTTTTCTGTTCTACTTGGCTCTGTCTTTTGAAATTTTTTAATGTATCACTCTGTCTTAAGCCATCACTATTAGGCAGGTTGGTTTCAGCAAGAAAAAAATGTGTGAACTTGAAGTACCTTGAAGCAGGTAAATTAAAAAGAGGAAACCTGTGTCATAAACTCTCTGTGGCAGAGAACCTACCAGAGGGGTAAAGAGACCTGGGTTAACTGTGTGCAACTGAGATGTGCCGGCCCAAGGAAACTTAAAAAGTGGCTGACATTTTTCCTTTATTGGAAGCTGGACACAATTTGCTTTGTACCAAAGGCAACCTGACATTTGCAGAGACCTGCAGCACTCAAATTATAGGTTCTACTTGCAAAGATGACTTCAACAAAGACTTTCTCCATTATAAAGTTTTGTTCAGTACATCTCTAAATCAGTTTTAAAAGTTTTTAATCTATTTTATGCAAAGGCCTGTTGTCCTTAGCTGGCTGTTGAATCCCTTGCTGCAAGCAGCAGCTCTCTTGTGGCCAGAATGCTACAGGGTAGATGATTAGCAAGACACTAAACTTTGTTTGGGTAATGAAAATACCCACAAGTGCCCCGTCCTGTTGGACAAACATTCTATTTAGAGTATGCTGCCTATATGACTTTCACAGGGGAAGACTTGCCAGACAACACACTGCCCTCTGGTAAATTGCCATCAGGCTGGGCAGGAAACTGCATTTACATCAGTATTTGTATGGGACCAAAGTGCATCCCAAATAATCTGCTGTAAATGGGACTGACTTTGCCCCTTAAGAGAGTTTACCAGAATCTTACAGGCTGTTTTTATGCCTCTTCTTTTTTTACAAACAGTACCTGACTACAAAAATAGTGTATCTTTCTACACAGGTCATAATTTGTTGTTGATTTCCCTTTACTGTGCTTGTTTGGCATATCTGCTGCAGAGATACTTAGGTTAATCCAGTCACAGCTGCCTTCAGACAGAGAAATAAGCAGCAGAAGGAGGGGAACTTCTGAGAAATACACCTCCTGATTTTGTTCAGCTGTTCGTAGTAGGAGTAATATTAATAATAGTACACAAGTATGATGCAACCAGACTTGTTTTTTTAAAGGGAGCAAAGTGTTCCAGACCATTAGCTCATACTGTATTTTTGCTATTAGCCTCTTTCTCAGGAAAACTGAAGATCAGAGGCTGAGGGGAAATCCTGAACCAGGAGAAGGTAAAGAAACCCACCTCACTCTTTGCAAGGTCGGAAGGGGCAGCAAGAGATTGTCCAGTCCTGTGTCCTGTCCAAAGCAGGAACTACAGCAGGCTGTCTGGACCATGATCAGTTGGGTGGTAAATATCTCCAAAGATGCAGACTTCAAATGTCTCCATGCAGTTTGTTCCATTATTTGATCATCTTGACAATAAAAAAAGCCACTTTTTCTTATGTTTAAATGGAATTTCTTATATTTTAGTTTGTGCCTTTTGTGTCCTTTCATTAGGAGTTTGGTTCAGTTTGTTTTACACTCTCTTATCTGGTATTTATACACTTTGATAAGATCACCCCTGAGCCTTCTAGTTTTCAGGCTGTGAGCTCTCCACCTCTCTGTGTGTGGCAAATCCCCCCTCCATGCCGCATCTTCGTGAATCTTTGTTTCACTTTCTCCAGTATGTCCATGTTCCTTTTGTAGTTGTGAGCCCAGATCTGGACCTCGTGGTCCAGAGGACTCACCAGTGCTGAGTAAAAGGGAAGGATCACCTCTCTCTCGAGCTGCTGGGGATTGGCACAGGCAGGTGCTTCCCCTCTGCCCCAGTAAAGGGAAGATCCCTCCTGAGATTTCTTGGAGGAGGTGTTTGAATGGCTTTTTGTGCAGCTGCAGGGCTGAGCAGACCTGTGAGTACTTTGTATGTGTTTGTGGTCTTGGTGACTGATTGGGGAAAGTTTGAATCTGAAAATACTTGGTGTAGTTTTACTGAAAACCTTTGTCACTTGAATGACAAAGATTGCTGAGGTGATCGGGCACATTCAGCAGCTAATTAGAGGATCATGAGGATTGGGGGGCAGTTTCCTGAACTGGGAAAACCCCAGGCAAGCTCAAGGTCCCACCAAGAGCTGGCATCTTGTGCTGGCAAGTTGTGGAGGGGAACAGGAGTAAGGATGGCCACCCAGAAAGGACAGCCCTGGGAAGGACCAGGACACCAGTAACCTCCCTTTTTATCATGATCTGGCTCTTTGTGCTTTTATCTTGGTGTCTGAAATGTTAACACGGGCCATACATGCTAATATAACTACTGAACTCTGACACATAAGAACAACCCAATCCCCTCACGACAGTGGCGAGGTGATGCTCCTGCTCTCCACGGCTGGGTGATGAACAGCACAAACAGGGTCTGGTTGATGCAGGTTGAAAATCTTGCCTGAAGTGCAGCATCACCAGCGTTTCTGTGATAAGCACATTTCTTTGGTGCCTAGTCTGTAACTTCATATTTTGAAGAGCACCAAGTCCTCGGAGGGCAGATGGGAAGAAGAGGGAGGGTGGAACAGCCTGCGACCTGGGAAAGTTGGTACATGGCAAGGGTCCTTTCTGCCATGTTATGCTGCCAGCTAAGTCCCTCTAAGTACTGAACCATAGTTCAGCTATAGTCTTGCTAAGGATTAAGCATTCCTGTTCTCCAGCAGACAGCAAAGGGACAAGCTTTGAGTACTATCCACCATAAGTTCAACCCAGGAGGTACTGCAGAGTGGGAAGTGTGGTCTCCAGTCATGACCATTGATAGGTAAAGCAGAGTGCTCTTTACCTTCTGCACATCTCAGGCCTTGTGGCTGGTGTGTGAGATTATGAACCAAAGCCTTGTTGTTTTCATTCTCCTCCACGTGTCATCAATGACGCAGATGCTTTCCATGGCAATCTTTTGCTGGAACTAATCATTATGGGCTGGAAAGCCAACCTTAGAAGTGTTTTGGAAGTTGGTAATCAGACTTCTAGACTGAAATTGCTTTGAAAGCAGGAAATAAATAAGAGCTGACTCCTGTTAAAGCAGCTGTCCTTGACAAGAAACCATCTCAATCTTCATGTAAGTATCTTGGCTAAGAGTATGCTTGAGTTACCTGATACTTAATAACCTTCCTTCTGTGAAAAAGTATAGGTACTTTGATTCCAATACCTTACTATATATTTTAAAAGATATGGGGTTTTTTTTGTAGTACATGGTCAATCAAACTCACTGACAGACCAATCATCTCATGACACTTTAATTGTCCTCCTTTCATTATGAAAATAAAGAACTCTGTGCAAAACCTCCTGCTATAAGGAAGGGAACACACATTAATTATAGGATGCTTTTGGCGTTTAAAAAAAAAAGGAAATTAAATGACTAATACATTTTGCTGGTAGAACTGACAGCTGTAACAAACCTGCTTCTCTCATCAGCTGTAAGCTTTTATCCCTGCCTTGTACTAATGAATAAATCATCTTATTACATAAAATTACATTCTAATTGCTCCTGTGTCAGTCTATTTCAAGTTAGACCTAGGGAGTAAAGTTCCCTTGGTGCCTGGGTTTTCCCTTTCTTCTTGATTGCTGAGCAGTCACACTTACAATGCCTAGGAATGGTCTTGGAGAAGAAAAAATAGGAGAAAGCAGGAGACAAAGGGAGAGAAGGACAAGAGAGGGTATAAAAGGGACAAGGAATGATGTAGGAGACATGAGAAAAACCTGAAGGAGCTGTTGAATGGAAGATCCAAATGAAAAATACTTTTAAAAGCTAGTGGGATGTGAGTGGGAAGAGAGGGAGCATGAGTCAAAACTACAGCAAACCTTTTTGTGTTACACCTTTAGTGGAGCAGCTCGTGGGAGTTCTTGGTGTTGGCTAAACAGCCATGGCCATTTGTGTGACAGAAGCTTTTCCTCAAGCTCTGACAAGCTGTTATCATCTAAGTTCTCCTTTTCCTCTTAAAATGTTACCTGGAAAATATTAATTAGTCATTTAATACTGCAGAGGGAAGGGATGTAACCCCCCACCCCTCCCCATCTTCAAGTGAAATGATTGATTCTGAGATAAGAGAAAAAGGCAATTTCAGTAGGCTTTCTGGAGTAGAGAAAGTGTTTCTAAATTAATTGTAACTAAATTACTTGGAATTCATCCTTCAACTACCAAGAGGTAGTATCAACTCTCATATATCGATTTTGTTTAGGCTGATTAGAAAAACGACCAAGTACGACTCCCTTGAACAAAAACAAGTGCACCTCTGTAGAAATCATGCGACCTTAATTAATTAGATTTAATAACTGATTTAATTGAGGCTTCCTGTTATAGATAATGCATTTGGAAATGATGGTGCAGCTTCTAAATTACTGATGTAATTATTTGCAAAATGGAAAGAGTCGGACTTCTTGTTGCTCTTCTAAGATGTGCTGAAATAACATATAGAATTTTTGCTTTTGTTTCTTTTCATAGCATGACATTGTCTTGCCTACCCCATTTTTTTTCTGAAAGACTGGAATACTAGTAGGATCATACATTATAAATAAATGAATTTGATTAACTGAGGTAGGGAGATGCTTTGTTCTGGGACTGTTTACAATTCTCTTTTGTATGTTGCCTGTAAAATAGACAATACAATTTATCTTAAAATTCTGGCAAATGTAAGAGAAGCTGTCAATGTTAAACTTGCAGAACCCTGTTTCCTACCTGATATTTCTGGGCTGTTTTGAAGTAAAGATGTAACATTTTTGACATTCCTAATTTTTTTAACAAAAGTGCTAAACAAAAAGAAGACTTACATCAAGCAAAAAACTCCATTTATTCTGCCTTTTCAGTACATAAAAAAAAGGAGATCATAACCCTTGCTTTTTTTTGTTTGCTGAGTCCATGCCTTAGAAGACCCATATTACTGTAATTTGTTCCAAGAAAGAGTCCCTTTGTAGAGGCTGCATGAGGAGTGTGTGGGATCCTTGTTTTTATTTCAAGTTTTGAGTGTGGTAACAAACTGGCAATCATTTGGTTTTGTTGGGAAAAAAATGAATAGGGAGTTCTGTGTCTTTACAGCACCGGGAGGCAAGAATAACCCAAACAGATGAATAGAGGTAATTCCAATCCTTGATTACTTTTCCTGTATGAATGCAGGCAAACTGGGTTTAGTATAGACCTAAAGGCAAAGGTTTGTTACAATTCCAAACTTAAATGTCGTATCATGTTTTTCCCTTCAGTTTAATTTCCACCACAGACATTATATTGAGGGACCATTGTGATTTCTGGGCATTGCTATTAAGGTTTGCTTTTGTTTAAGAATCTTTCAGGTAAAGTGATTTTTATTTTTGCTATTTTCCTTTGCCAGTTTTCTCCCTCCTGGTACTTGAGCTACCTTCTGCTACCCATTGCCATGATGAATTTAACTCTTCCAGGTGACAGGACTGCTTGGTATCTCTTCTGAAGCTGGGAGATTTCCAGGGAAATGTCAAAACTGTTTACTTATGAGAGCATTTAATGCCACTGTCCATCCATCTTCTGGCTGTTGTGTGCAGTTGGAGTTAAGAACTCATATGCACTGACTTCACACACAGTCTTCTTGGAGTTTAAGCAGCAGGGGAACTTCACAAATGGGCATTAATTACCATGGGGGATGCATCTGGTACCCTGAAACGGTGCTGGTGAGAAGTCCTGCTAACAAGCGAGAACAGAGGGATAGGCTATGATGTTACAGTGTGCTGAGTCTGACCTGTCATTTGGGGTCTTTGGCCAAAACCAACTGAACAACATGTAACATGACCAGTAAAGAATATTTAAAATATTTAAAAGAATGAGAAAAAAAATATTTGCATTAATAATGGATGGAAAGACAGATTAAAAACAGAGAAATAGGATAAATGAGTATTGCAAGAAGAGTATGCACAGAAGAGTGAGAATGAGTTAAATCAATAAGAAAGGCTGGGTGGTCAGTGTAGATGTATTTGGATTCCCGTGTAGGTAGCATCTAAGGAACTGAACTAAATGAGAGAAGAGCAATTATGAACTTCAAGAAAAAACTGTATAGAGGCTGTTTTGAAGGAATTCAGATGGTCAAACATGAGATGGTAAGTTTGGATGGACTGCTGAAGAAATTTCTCTGAGCGGGATGACTTCTCCAGGTTCTGAAAGAAGGGGCAGCAGGCACTGGTCATGCATGGGTAGAATCAGCAGAGAGAGGATGCTGAAGGCCTGCAGATCCTGAGCATCACATGAAGCACCATAAAAATAGAATTGGAAATGTGCTGTGAGCAGAGGGAGAAGTGGTATAAAGTTAATCTTCGGAATACCAAGCTTCTTTCTGTACAGTATCTAAAGAGAACCGTGTCTGAGCACTATGTGTGCAAGCACAGGACTCCTGGGATGTCTAAACTGTTGTGGGCACTTTTTCCATGTGAAAATAAGCTGAACTGAATGCAGAATATAGGGAAGAAGAGAAATCTCAGACTATAAGACGTGTGTGAAGACAGACCTGCGAACAACATTTTTATGGTGTTTGTCAGTAAAAGCCTTGGAATGACTTCAGGAGAACAGGATTTGTTCCCAGGTGAGAAGAAGCAACTATTCTGCGATAGAATCGAATATAACTTCTATTTTCCAATGAAACTATTTTGCCAGGAGCCTTCTATCCTTCATGTTTTTGCCAGTTTCTTGAAGTGGGTAAATCTTGCATAGCAGATGGAGGTGCTTCACACATCATCCATAAATAAGAAAGTCTGCTGTGCTGAACTTGTAGCACAAGTAATGCCAAACACCTAGGTTAGGTCAGACCTCAACATTTTCTGCTGTTTTCCAAAGGATGTCTCTTAGGTATTTGACGTTTACTTGCAGTATTCATTAGTAACCTTCATACTTTTGGTTTTTTTGTGGTTGTCCTCTGTACTTGATTGAAGGACAGACCTGAGTGAGAGCCCTTATGGATTTCAAAAGTGCTAAGTAAGGACTGAGTAAGTTTTTTTATGCTCTGTACTAACTCTTTTCCCATTGTGAGTCAATGGAAGCGCATGTCCAGGCTGCAGTGTGAGCAGACCTAATCTTGGGCTGTCTCAGCAGGACTGAGTGAACAAAGAGCTGAGAGCAACTTTGAGACTGGTGGATATTGAACAGAGGGTGGCTTGAGGTGTATTGAAACTGCTGCCATGATAACATAAATGAAGGGAAAACCCAGATCTAAGCAGTTAATGAAATGGAAAAAAAAGTAGCAATGGGAACAGGGATGAATTGATAAGACTTTGTTGGAACACCTCTGAGAAACAATCTGCTAGGTCCAGTATCAGTGGGGTGTGCAGTAAGTAGACTGAGTGGGAAGTTAATAACTGAGGAGACTGGTGTTGCTGAGAAGAGCTTAGTGTGCTCTTTGTCTTCCAAATCATTGGAAGGACCACAGGATTTCTTTCTCTGGAGATATTTTTTCTTAGAAAATGAACTGTAAAGCTGTATGAACGTCAAATCGGGTACAACAACCGTTGCTGCCATTAAGTAAAGGTGTAGTCAGATCACCAGAGAGTTCTGCTAATACAGTCAGCCAAAACAAGCAGCTTAATTAAGGTCTATGCATTTTAGTTACTTATACTGAAAGTTCTATTAAATGTAAAATTTGGAAATCTGCTTTTGTTAAGAGTTCCCAGCTCGTTAAATGTGCAATACCCCAGGACATGCTTTTTGTACATGTCACCTGCAGCACACAGAGAAACTGCTGTTACAGAGCATCAGCTGCTGGGGTGTGAGTGAATTGTGTCCTTTACAGCCTCCTGGGAGAAAGCACTCTACTGCTGAAATCTGAATTTGGGGTGGGAAACTAATAAATGAATATTAAAAAGGTTTCTGGGGGCAGGGCTGTATGGGATAGTTACAGAGCTGATGGATGTGGTTAGTTTTGCTGCTTGTTTCACTTTCTTTGGATGTTGTGATATTCATGTTTTGTTTTCCAAAGCTGTAGCCATATAGTCTGTGTGTCAAAATTGAGCAAATAATTATGATGCAGTTCTTCACTGTTTTATGATCTCATGTTTTTCTGGTTGCTCTCTGCTGCTTTATGGATTTTCATATTCTCTCTTGTTGGCCTGAGAAGACAAGTATGTGCAAAGACAGGAGCCTACACCAGCAACAGTGCTTTTGTATGTAATTTCATCACCCCAGACAGCATTGTCTTCTTACTGTTTCAGGGGCTCTTCATGAGCACTGGCTTTTGTGTGTCACTGGGGCCAGTGAGAACCAGACCATCCTCCTTCACAGGCAGAAAGAAGTGGTCTGGACAAGATGAGTCCCCAAGAGCATCATGAGTCCCCTGACCATCATGCAGATAATCAGGGCCCGTCTCAGACAAGTAGCAGCAACATCCTTTGGATGTGTGCCCACAAGGCACATGCTGGCTTGCATCCCAGTGCTAGCTCATGAACATGGTCTCTGATGCCCTTTTACTGTCTCTGCTGCTTGTGGATTCTGGACAGTGAAAGTGAAGGACAGATGGGATGGATGCTCAGAGCAGTGGGGCAAGTGAAGGTGGGACAAGATGGGAGTGAGACAGCAGAGAGAGAAGAGGCATGTAGATAGATATGGCATATGGAAGAAAGATGGTAGGTAAATGTCATTCACTGCCTTCCTTTCAGGTTTTCCTGAATCTCCCTTGCTGAGTCTTAGAAAGGCAGTGTAGCTTTAGTTTGTTTAATGAACTTAAAAAAAAAAAGGGATGTGGCAAATAATTGAACTCAAATATGTATTGGGACCTGGAATTGCCCCCCATTGCTTGACAGAAATGCCTGTTGTGAGGTCAGCCATGTCAGCTGGAGAAGTCCCATGACTGATGTGCTGCTCTTTCTGAAATAGCATGTAGATGTGCATTTTTGTTTATAAAGCCAAATTGAAATCAAGGCTCTCCTTTCCCCTTCTGTCCCTGTCCTTGGATGGGCATTCCTTCTTCATAACCATTGCTTGTATACGTGCCCTGACAGCCATTTTAGTGCTTTCTTCTTTCTTTTTTTAGTAATACAAGCTGAATTAGTTTTGTTTCATCTCATCCTGGCATTTTTGAGACTTGGCACTCTCATACATCTTACTGTGTCCATTGTCTTTTTTTGCTTTGCATTTGTACCTTTTCTTTTCTACCTTAGTAACCTACTCACTATGTTGACATAGCAAGTGTGCTCTACTGCTCCACAGTAAGAGGCAGTGTAATTAATTTCAAAGACCTTCCACAGAAAGAAACCTTTGCCTTCCTCTGAACAAGGAGAGCTGTTCAATTATACTGCAAAGCTGTATGTGGGCCCAGGCAGAGAGACACCCCCTCACACCCCCCCTCCCAGCACTTTCTGAAGGACTGCTATATTGTCATCTGACACAGTCACTCATTTCCAGATAATTGGCTTTTTAAAGGGCATCTATAGGACCCAAATAACTCTTGGCATACTGTTTATACCATTGGCCTGCCAGGTTAGCAAAGGTTAGACTTAATTGCCTCATTTATGGCTAATGCATTCCAGTTTTGCTTTTGCTTTTTCTGCAGGGATAATTGCTCAGACCTGTATTTTTGTTTCTGAAATCTTGATGAATAAAAACAAAGGTCCTGCTTTGTGAATTGAGATGTTGCTTTTATTGGGAGGGACAGAGGTCACGTAAAATTCTTATGTTTAGGAAGTGACCACATCCGTGGGTGGGAGGTTGTCCGGGCGAGCCTTGCTCAGCCCTTTGACAGCTCAGATTTCCCACTGTGCCCCATCATCAAACCTCTTTGTGTCGTGCAGCTTATTGCAACAGAATGCAATTTCCAGGCAAATTGTGTCCAGCACTGCTCTTCTCAGTCCTGTCCACAGAGCACATGGCCTGTGGGTACAGGGGTGGTGTAAGGGATGCTCTGCAAGGACAGCCCTCCTCATCACAGCCTGTGCCTGAGCATCACTACACAGGCTGCTGCTGGGACAAGAGGAGACACAGAACACCTTCTGGGTTAGTCTGGGGTGTAAACACTGCACTGCTCTTGTGTGCTCTGCAGAATTAATCCTGATATTTCTACAAACACATTTTGTATGCATCCTGGGTGTCTCCAGAAATTTTACTGGTGAGGATGCAACAAATTTCTGGCAGCATACACTTCAGTTTCCTGGTAGTAGTCACTGTCCTTTCCAATGCAGGTGATGTTTCTCTTTTGTCAGAAGTAAAACAAAATGGCAGACTTCAGTATTTCTGTTGCAGTTTTGTAAAGCAAACACTCTACATGAAATTGTGGGTTTTGTTTATTTTGTGATCAGGGTAGTTCTGGCATCAGGTTTTGAGTGAACAGCTCCTAGAAAACAGTGTCATGGCTGTCAGGAGGAGACCACTCCAGCTTTCAGTAAACTTCTGAGGCTATTGAGGGCCAAAAAATGACAGCCAGGAGAAGAACCTTCTGTTTCTGGCACCTGGGGGCACCCTGAACCTGTCAGCAAGGGGATGGGGTGTAGGTCAGGTGCCCATTCATCATGGACTTCACATGCTCAGAGCTCTGCCTGCAACTTCACACCAATGACAGGGACACCAAGGTGCCATATTTGGCATCCCTCATATCTTGGTTTATAAGCCTTCCCTGGATTAATTCCTATTTTATTAAATCTTTTAAATAAAGAGCTCATCTGGATTGACAGCTTTCCTCATAAAAATGCCTCCAATGTTCTCATGCACGTGGTGAGAGAGGATCATAAATTTGCTGTAAGTGCTTTAAAAGGTGAGAAAGCTGAGCGTCAGCTGGTGCTCAGCCTTGCCAAATCTGTGGGTAAGGAGGAGAGCACTGGGTCTGAAGATTAGCAGTTAGTTTTCAGTAGTGAGAAGACTGGTTCAAGGGATAACCATCACAGTACATTTTTGGGGTTGTGTTGCAAAAGATTGAAAGTGAAAGTAATTGAGGAGACAATTTACTGCTGAAAGTGATGGATCTACCATTGTTCAAGGCAGGGTCAAATAAAATGTGCATTTTAGTTTAGTGCTGGAACTTCTGGCGTGAACATCTTCAGAGAAGTGTTCTTCTGCACTTGGGAATAAATCCCTGAGGGAGGGTCTCAGAAGTTCAGCTGTGGTCACTGGCAGCACATACAGAAAGGAAGGAGAGATGAATACACAAAGACGGATCACAGATGACAGTGAACATTGGACTTAATTTTCAGAAATTTTTAAGAATGTTGCTTACTCCATTGGGCCAACTCTACTCTCTGTTCCTTTCAAATCACCTGCCTTCCTGAGGAAAGAATAACAAACATCATAAACCATTGGTTAGTTTTGCTGTGAAGGTGAAGGTGGTTGTACCACTCTTTAAGAATTTGTTGTCAGTGTCAGCGTAAAGATTGTTTTGTTCATAAGATTGGAATAGGAATTCTGTGCTTCTGGGAAAGAAATGTGAAGGTGACTACAAATGGTTATTTTAAAAGGAGCTCCCTTTTTAGACACTTAAGAGACAGTTTAAAGCAGTAAAACAGATTTTTATTCTTGTTTTATGGAACTAGCAAAGAACTTTCAAGTGTAGTTTGTCCTGGAGGTTTTGATTTAATGTGAGATAACAACCGAACTTTTAAAACGGCTTTTGGTGCTGCTCTGAATGAGGGAGGATTCTAATCCTGGTCTCGGAGTGGTTGGTTAAAAGTAATGTGTGTCCTGGAAGTCAGGAGTCCACACGAGTCCCTGCTTCCCCCAGGGTGTGCCTTAGTGGGTAACCTTTGTTTGCACAGCCTGTCTGCTGCACCCGTGATGCTCAGCCCTGGGCTCACGCACGCCTGTTTTCAGACAACTGAAACAAACCCTGAAGGTCAAAGATGTGCTCCGCCAAGGACACCATCCCAACAAGGCTGAACACACATCAATGAAGGCCACAAAAGGAAGACGCCGATTCAATAAAAGCATGTCGCTAACGGGACCTTGGTAATTAAACACCTGCATGCAGAGATTGAGGGACTAATTACTACAACCAGAGCGCCGCTCAAACACAGTTGTTTTCAATCAGTGCCTCAGCCTTAGCAGATGTTTAGAAGAAAACAGCTCAGAACTCCACCTTCACCCACCTCTGGCTTTGTGCTGATTAAACTTATAGCTTGTTTCTGTCTTGCTCTTCATCTCCTTCTTCACAATGCCTAATCTCAGAAATGTTGTTTGACTTTGGATGCCAAAACCAATATATTGAAGCCATTTCTATAACTTCTAGCCGGGTAGTAAAGGAAAAATATTTAGAATACATTTACATTTCTGTGTTATTATTCTTGAAATCATGTCTCTGGATTCAGGGCGCATAAAAGTCAGTGATCAAGCATCTTGTGCATCTTGGGCTCCCATCAGGTCGTATGACATTGGAAAATGATATTTCCTGTGTTTCTGGGAGCGCTGATCAGTATAGGGTTGCTCTGGAAAGATTTCATTCTGTATACTTCTATTCAGATGACCTGCCACATGGGTGCTCTCCAGAGCATTACCAGTATTTATTATCCAGTTTTCCTTGGTCTTGAAATAGTTAGAGACCTTTTCAGTTTTGAATGAGAAACAGCAGAACTATTTGAATTTGGTGTAAGAATACCACTGCTAAACAAAATCATGATGAGAATAAAGCAGAGAAACCTGGGGACATTACTTGAGGGGAAGAAATAAAAAGCAGGGCAGAGCAAAGAACAGAGCCTTCAGGAAACTTGTACAGTCCTACTTCATTTGGATTTTCTTGAGAGAAATTGTCTACAGCTAGAAAATAGAGCCTTTTTTTGTTTGTTTGAATATTAACAAATCAAAACTAGTTTGCCTGTGGAGACCAAAACAGGTTATTTTTCCCTGACCATTTTCATACTTCTGAGAAATGACCAGTTTTCAGAAGTGCATCTTAGCTCCAGTCCTACAAAGGGGCTCAAAGTGATCATAATAATAATTGATTTCTAGCTGCAACATTTTAATGTTTTAATCACAGACCAGTAATTTTTTCTTTTTATTTAATTTCACAGACCAATAATTATTTCTTTTTATTTCATTTCATATTGCTGCCTGAAATGCCTCCAAATGTTGCCAAACACTGAAAGCCAGAGTGAAATTAAGCTCCCTATGTGGTATTTTTATATGACTAAGAAAATTCTGTCATAAACATGTCTAATTCTCCAAGATACAGAGCAGTGCTTGCAGCAGTCTCTTTCATCTCAATCTTGTTCTTCAGATTTAGAGATTTTTCTTTGCTATGGTGTAGAATATATGATCACATCAAGATGAGGGGGTTTCCTATTTAGTAGATGTTATATATAGCAGTAGGATTTGCCAAGTTTCACCTGAGGAAGCACAGATGCCTTCAAAAGAATCACTGAAGCTCAGTGTTCCTTGTGACAGTACAAGGGGATTTATTCCAGGTATGGATGATAAATGTAATTTGCAGAATAAGGCATCTGTTTTTAGTGTGGGAATAAACATTTGCGGTGTCTCCACCTGGTACACTTCAGGACCATTTAAATATATGAAAATTTGCATGTTCTCTACTGAAGTGCCAATAAATTTGCAATTTTTTTTGAAAAGATGTTTCCTCTCCTTTCTGACACTGCAGATTCACCACTCATTCTCCATTTCTGCTCTCTGCAAGTCTGGATTTCTCCCAGTTACACAGCAGGTTTTTGAAACCATCAAGGACATTCCGTCCAAATAACTCCATCCTTCATTCTATCTCATTTCTTTCTTCGAATCCTTTATATAGTAAAACCACATGCTTTGCCAGGGTTTCCAGTGCCTCACAAGTGTGAGGTTTCAGAAATGAGTGCTCATCTGGTACGTTCCAAAACGCCCAAGGCAGGTGTTGGCAGTGAGCTGGTGCAGAAACTGGAAGTGTGGTGCTGCCTCCTTCTGCCTCCTGTTGCATTGGGTGAGCAGGGCAGGGGTGACCCCCTTGAGGACAGACCAAGGTCTACCCATGCACCACATGCCTGCCTCCAGTGGACCCACTGCAGGACACAGCCGAGCCCATCAGCCCAGCTGATGGTGCCTCTGGGAAAATGTGCTTAAGAAAGGGCAGGAAGTACTGGGCAGGAGGAGGGAAAAGAAGGTGGGAAACAACTGGGTTCATAAACAAGGCTGAAGGAGAAAGTGCTCCAGGTGCCAGAGCAGATACCACAGCCCAATGAGAGGCCACCCCAGAGCAGACTTCCTGGACAAGGAATGTAACCAGTGGAAAACCATGCCAGAGCAGAGGGAAGATGTCAGGAGGAGGGGGTAGCAGATAGGAACCGCTGTGTGTTGATCATAATCATCCTCATCTCCACCCAGACCTCCTGGTGCTGGTAGAGGAGGCAGGAGACAAGGAAGGAGGCTGGTCGTGGGAAAGGCAGGGGAAGAAAAGCTATTGTTTCAGTATTTGTCATTTTGTTTCCTGCCACCCTAATCAGTAGGCAACAAAATAAGTTAATTTTCAATAAGCCACACTTTTAACAGGAAGAAATCTCACTGTTTTTATCTCATCCCACAAGCTTTTTATTTCTGTTCTTGCTATTTACTGCCCTGTTAAATTAGTTCAGTTGTGTGGACAGGAACAAGCTGGGAGGTGTGAACATCTCATGGAGAGAATGAGCAGCTGGGTGCGAGTTTGGCTCATTGTCAAAGCTGGCCCACCACACTTGCTCATGAAGACTGGTCTCCTCTTCAGTTCTGGAAAGCCTGGAGTTTCAATGCAGCTCATGGTCCAGAGGATGTCACCTACGGAAACCCATAAGCTTATCCCTACTCTGTGATAATATTACAGCTGTTTTCAGCATAAGTTCCTGCCATAGTGATGAAAAGGCTGATTTTGCAGTTGTATTTCTAGGAAAAAGGTTTTTGGTGTCTTTTGAGGTATTAGGATCCACAGATCCCTTAATGGCAATGAAAATGCTGATTCAGGTGATACAGTGCTTTGATGGAGATGTATTTATGAAGATGTGATTGGGCCTGTGTCCTGCCCTTGTGGTCCAGGTTTTACAAAGAAGGTGAAGTCACAATGTTGCCTCAGGTGATGAGATGGTTGCAATGTTTGATTGGTTCAATTTGGGGGCGGGTCAAGGGAAGAGGAGGACTCTTCAAGTGGACTTACAGTGTACATCCAATTGATTCTTCTGAAAGATGTAAGATTTCTTAATTTATATCCCTCTTAAAACCCCTTGTACGTGTATAGACAGACACTCTATGCACATGGGGTACATATTTAACAGAAAGGGCTAACAGCCACTGTGTCACACAATATAACATAAAATCTGAAAATCGACACATCCCTTGGAAAGTGAGGAGGCATCTTAACAGGAATTTATGGTTTTTGAAGAAGAAATTGTTTGCCTGTCACGCGTTTCATAGCAGTCCAGACTATATAGTCATAATCTTCCTGACTGGACATAAAAATCCATGAGTGACTTTGGTAAATGTTAAAGTTGCTTCTAGAGCAGTATCTTTGTATTGCCACCCTCACAAATTAATCTGGGTATCTTAAGTATCACAATGTTTCTTTATGGCCATTGCTAAGATAAAGAAAGCTCATTTTATGGAGTCAAGATTAAATTCAAGCTGTTCATTATTAGTGAAAAATGTAAGATTTGATACATTGGGGAAATTCTCTGCTTGCAATTAAGTGAGTTTTAAATATAGAGTTTATAAATTGTATAGATATGACATTATTTAACATTCATTATTCTAGTTATCTCTTTTTGGTGGCTTCGCCTGTTTCAGTTGCCAAATTTGAACAGTGACAGGCAGAAATATTTTTCTCCAAAGGCACAACCAATCTTGTTCAATTGTTCAGAGTTTTGTCCCCTAAATGGCACTAACAGTCTTTCCTCAGGATTTATCACTGCAGAATGCGAAATAAAGGAAGTTAATAAATATCAGGTATTGCATAATTCATATTCTCCTATATTATATTGCTCATTTAATATTAATCTCTTCTCATTCTTGTCTTTTCTAATTCACATGTCCCTTCTTGCAGTCATATCTCAGAGAAATAGAAAAAGGGTTAGTCATTTAGGGTTTAGCAAAATTAGGTGCCTAAGTCCTAAAGGGTAATTTTCAGATGTTTCAAGGCTTCCCTTGAGACCCAAATGATGAGTATGTTTGTGGGCTATGGAATTCATATCATATCTGTCAGTCTCTATGTCTGCAACACAGCAGGTGGTACCTAAAAGTCCTTCTGAAAATAGAGGTTATTGACACTCTTGCCCAAACAATTGGGTAAAAGTAGGTCAGTGGCATCCTGTCCTCATGTATGTGGAGTTGGTTGGTGGTTATGAAATTCCGCTGTGGGGAATGGGAGACTTGGCATGAGCCAGCCGGCCATTTCCTTCTCAGCATCTTGCCCTAATGATGCTGCAGTGGGAATGGCTTTTCCCATCTCTGCAAAAACACTGCTGGTTTCTTTCACTCACGAGAACAAGCACAGCTCTGGTCCACCAGACAAAATGTGGCTAAAAATCTTTCTCCCCCTAAACATCTGCAAAACTCCAGTAGCCTTAGAAGCAAAGGTGTGTGGGTTTGAATCCTCTCTGATGCCAGATGTGGTGTGCAGAAGTCCTGCCTGCAGATGCTCAGGCAGAGATATTACCTTACAAAGAGTGGGGGCTGGTGCTGCTCCCAGAGCACTGCCTGAAATGGTCCTGGCTCTATTTTAGAAATAATCTATTGCAATCTAGAACACCAGTAAATCCCAAACTGATACAGGTATTTAAGCCATGAGAAAGACTGGGGCTGAAGACAGAGTTTCTTTGCTGAGTAGCTTAGATGTGACACACAAATGCTCTGACTACCGTTCTGAAGGTACTTCTGTTCTGGCAGCCTTTTTCTGTTTCTGTTTCTTTTCAGAACTACAGATCCCTCTGCAGGTGCCTGAGAGGAGGTTGCACATCACAGAATCACTGAATGGTTGAGGCTGTGAGGGAGATGACCTCTGGAGATTATCTGGTCTCAAATGCAGGCAGTTGTCCCAGACTGTGTTCAGATGATTTTGAATATCTTCGGGGGGGGGGGGATGTGTGTGACAAAACCTTCCTCATTTGCAGCTCTTCTGAAAAGAGCCCTTTCTTTCCATGAACAGTGATAGAGAAGACTACTGCAAAAATGTCAATACTTGCAAAGAGCTGATCATCTGTGAGAAAGAATGCATTTCCTGACAAGGCTGAGACCTGGCAAAGCACCCACACGGTAAATTTGGTGAATGGAGAAATGGGTGAGAGGTACTTCTTGTCTGCCTGCATTAAGGTTCTTAATCCAGAAAGGTGTTTGACACACCTGATTCCCATTGACATGCAACTTGCATGTTCATAAAGTTGCATCGTCCCCTTTGAGTAGGTCCCAGATGGGTTGCATATGTTTCGTGTCAAATTGCATGTTTGGGTAAAACCTGGTAAAAATAAATCAGGATCAAAAAGAGCTAGTTATTCACTTTTCCTACAAAAGTGTGGTGATGATTAACAGTTACAGATGGTTTTACTCCTATTTAGAAATTGTTTCTTCTCTCTTTGCCTTGGTTAAGACTGAAGGACTTACTTGCATTTTAAACTGTGAAAGGCCAGAGAGAGCAGATGCTGTCAGCTCTGAAAGCTCTTGTAGTTGTGTATGAATGTACTTTAAAAAACTTGTGGTTGCTATTAGCCTCAAACCACTGGGTTTTGTTTTTTATTTTTGTTTTTGTTGTTGTTTTTTTTCCCCCTGACATTTTCAATGAATCTATTTGTACATTTTTTTCCTTGTATTTTAGGTTTGCATGGCAGCTGGTTTGATGTATGTTTAATAGTTTCTCTCCCTTCCACCAAGGGCCTAGTGACAGCTTCTGTCTAGGATTTAGTTGGTTGGAAATGCTATTACCATATAAGATATTGACAGCTATCAAAAATCCCCTGTAGAGCTAAATCTGTATGGATGCTCTTGGTCCACTGTGTACTGCTGTGAGTGTTGTGGACAAAGAGGTGTAGATTACAAGCTGTGGTAATAAATGGCTATTAATAATATCATCATCAAGAAAATGGATCCCTTCAGATACAGACTTTGATATCTAGAGGTGTTTGTGATTTACTCCTTTCCCAGACTCTGGGAAAAAGAAGTGCTCAAAAAGGATCAAGGTTTCTTGATTTTTACCACAAGTATGTTATATGCTAGCTTTAAAAATATCGCCCTCTTCCATTGTTAAAACAAGTTATATTTCTTGTCTACTTTAGCAAAAATGAGCTAAGTTTCTTGGCTTAAGTGATAGTGGCACTTAATACTCTTCAGCAAATGAGAATAAATCTAATGCTGATAGCTGACTGCTTGATGACTCAAGAGAAATCTTGTTTATTAGACCGTAACACAAAACTTAGAAGAAACAAAAAATATAGAGTTGTGGTTTATCTTAACCCACTCTCAGTGATTCATCAGGAGACTTGGGATTTAGTGACTTTCATGTCAGAAATCAAATAAGAGGCAAACCCCCCCTTACTGGGTTGCAACTGGCTGGCAACTTCACGCCCTGTTTTACAAAACTGTTTTAAATTGATGTTTATCTCCTCTAAAGCATGTTGAGCCTGAACCATTAATTTTTACAATTCACTCATCAACTCTTGCTTTGTTCTATTTTCAAATGGAAAAAATAGCTCAAGCTTTGATAATTGTTCTCCGATTTTGTTTTATTTTCTGAAATTGGAAAGTGTGTTATTTTCCTCTGGCGTTTTTTTTTTGGTTTGAATTATCTGCTACGAATACCCTGCCAACCCCACCATGTGGAGATCTTAAAGCCCTGAAAGGTGATAAAAATATAATCTTAAACTTCATTTGCATATTCTCTATCTATTGCTTTCACATAAGTATCAAAACAATACTCCCACCAGGCCTCCAAAATTATACTTATATGGGACCTATTTACCTATATTCTTATAGTGTCTGTTTCTTAGACCTTTCCTTCCTTGGAGTGAACTTCATCACATTTAAGACACCTCCAGAGCTGTTCCCTGAGCTCTGAGAAAGACCTTTGAGAGAAACAGTTTTGTGGATAATCTGTGGTTTAGCTGTCCCACCCTGATTGTCCCTCATTTTGTATTTGTTGTAATGGAGTCTCTGTTGTGAGATGGTCAGCCTGCACAGAGCTAAATGGTTTAAGTATCTGTGATTCAAACTACAGTTTTCTTCCAAATTCTGCTATTTGTCTTCTGTTTGTACATTAAGGTTTTTAAAAAAATTGTCTGCTAACCAGAAGGGACCCCCGGTATTCAGGCAGAATCTCAAGACATCTCAGGTTAGAAGACAGTAATCTTTAGTTAATGAGCTGATGACCAACTGATAGATGATAAATGCAACTCAGATAAGAATTTTTTGTCTCCTGATGTTAATCTCATATATTTGTATTTGGTAACTTGGGCTGAATGTCCCATTTGATATAAACCAGAGAAGGTAGATTGTGAAAATGTAACAAAAATGTATTCATTACATTGCATGTCAGTCTAGGAGAAGTGCCTTCAACAGAAGCTGTACCAAAAAGAGAGAAGAATTTGTGCTTTAGTGTAGTCTGAAAAGTTCTACAAAAGGGATTTATTTCCAATACTGCTCTATAGGGAACTAGGTAATATTGATTGCCATCACCATGGATGGGGCATAGAGCAGCGGAGACTGAATAGGAATTCTTGAGGAGATAGGCAGATGGAAGACAGCCCTGTCCCCCACTTGCCTGGGTAGGCGCCCCTGGCTGTTCCAGAAACACACCTTAGGAAGCAAAAGATGTAACAAACTAATGTTCCTGGGAGTTGGGGGTCTCATCAGCAATGTAGGGATTGATTTCAGGGTGCAGCTTGCTGACAGATCAAGTTAATCTAAGTCCATGCTATCTCTGAACCAGCCACTGCTGCCTTTTGTCTGCCTAGCTTTGTGTGCTCCTTTCCCTCTACCAGCACGGACTTACAGGCAGCTGTGCAGTGACCTGAATCTGTTTTCAGTCAGCAACCATACTTGTCAGGGTTAATTTTCAATTGTGCATCACCGTGTGAGTCTGTGCAGCCAGATGTTTGTGTGAGCCCTGCCTCTGGAACAGGGCATGAACAAGTGGCTGGGACAGCACTAGTCCTTCTGATGAGGATGTGGGTTTAGATCATCTTAATCCAGCTGTGAAAGTGCACTAGGAGTGGATAGGTAGATGTGCTGGACTGAGGAGCTTGACAGGTACAGGATGTGCTTGTTTGGATCTGCTTTCTTAACTCTGGCAGCCCTGCTCATCGTGAGAACTCTTGCATTGTGTGGGAGAAAGAGAGGGAACAGATAGTACCACTCAAAACAGCCCTTACATATTAAGCCTATAAGTAGTATTTATACCCCTCTGAATACTCCTCCTATACTCCTGCAAAGCTTTTATTCTCCCAATGAACTTTGCTATGTAGCGATTTTAACTGTTTTAACTGTTGTCAGGGGGGAAATCCAAGACTTGGGCCACTCTAATAACAAGTTGTAGTTGTAATTATTATGAGTGAATTTAAGCAAGTCATGATTGAGCTTTGATTATTCTCCTTGTGTGATATTTTTAATAAGCTCTTGTACTTAGCATTTTAGCTTTCTTCTTAACTTGTTAACTTACAGAGAAGAAGTTGCATCTGTAAGTATTGGAATGTCTCCACTGTTGCTTGCCATGCTTCTCTACCAAATCTCACTGAAGGTGATGCTGTTAAAGCTGGTTTTTTTTTTTTTCGTTTCTCTGTCTTGAAGTTCAAATGCTATTTGCTGGCAAACATCTCATCATCAGACCTTTGAAACAGAAGCATTTTCTAAACATCTTTTTCCTGCCTCTCCATGTGTGCTTACATGGCCAAATGGGGTATCTTACATGGCTGCGCATTCTTCACTAAAACCAAGTGATGATGGATTTGAAGCATTTTGCAAAGTGTATACCCACAAATGGGCTGCATGCATTATTAATTAACCTTGCTTTAGTGACAGTTGCTTAGAGCTAGAAGCAGCCATGAGTGTGTTAGGGAGTAGGGATGTTTGACTCTAGTGTAGTAAGCTGTTTATGCTGAACACTCCGGGAAGTGGGTAAGGGAAAAGTAACTATGACGCTGCCTTTGCTGGGGCTTTACCCTAAGATGAAGAGCAAACCCACATTTAAATTTGATTTTCCAATATGTTCCTATGTTCCCTTCATTTCAACACGTGGCTCTGTCTGGAGCAGGCCCAAGACTGCAATTTGAAGTTCTGCAGAGGACATGGTGTGTTGAAGACACATCAGCATCTGCCTTGTTTAATAGGGGATGGCCAGAAAGCTTTCTTGTGGTAGTGTATACACGCAAGCAGGTCTACATGAAACTCGGTGTCCAGTCTCCAGGGCTAAAATACTTACATTCAGATCATTCTTGACTTTCAGGCATGGATCCAGAAGTTTCCTTCAGTAAAAAGATTTCTCTCCAAGTAAGCATTAAAAATATCTTCATGTCTGGTATCTACTAAAAAAAAAGAAAAGAAAAAAGAAAAAAAAGAAAAAAGAAAAAAGAAAAAAGAAAAAAGAAAAAAGAAAAAAGAAAAAAGAAAAAAGAAAAAAGAAAAAAGAAAAAAGAAAAAAGAAAATTAAATGCAGATTTGTATAAAATGTAACAAGTCATGAATTTGAAGAAGTTGGAAACTGCACCTCTTAGTTTTCTGTTTTCATAAGTATTTAGGATCCTTCAACTGAGTTTAGTATTTTGAATTAAAAAGCTAACTGAAATGGAAGAGTAAAAGAAAAAATGCTCAGGTTTTAAATGCCACGTATGCCACGATTTGAACAATGCAGTAGTAATGCTTGTCATTATAACTTTCTATACTGCAAAAATGAGCAGTCTGTGAAGACTGTGGAGGGTGCAAATGAACCAAAGGAGGTCCTTCCTTACACAGCATCTGGCCAACAGTGAAAATCGCTGTTAAAGAAGGCTTTATTTGCAAAGTCTTATCTATGCCAAAACATAGAAAAAGTAAAAGAAGAACACTCCTTTGCCTGCTAAGCAGTAGATCATAATTTGTTTGAGGATGTGCCCAAGCTTCAGGCTGTTTGAAGCAGGGAATTTGCACTGGGGGAGGTATCCTGGCATACTTGCTCAGTACTTGTTCTGTATCAGAGGCATGTGCTGCTCATTGCTGTGGGAGTTTGGATGTGAAGCAGACAGCTCCTCTGTCACATTCAGAGGGACTGTTCTTATTAAATATTATTAAATATTATTTCCAACCAGAGGTTACAAACCTAGCTAATGCTGCTCATATGCTGCAGGCTTTAAGAAGCAACAACTCCCGAAATGTGTCCTTCCTCAGAAGCTGTTTGTTAGAAGCAAGCAATTTTTCTGTGGGTGTTTGTAATGCTGCTGTGGCTGGTAGAATTTGTTATTGGCTGTCCTTGTCCTGCTCAATTTTTTGCAGTTGAAGTTTTGTCAGAAAAATTTCTATCAGCTGAGGACCAGACAGTTTATAGAATGTGGTGTTACTGCCCTGCAGCATTGCTAGTTTTGTCTCCCTTTTTAAGGTTAAGGATGAAATGCAAATGTGGACGTAGTTTGTGGGTGGGAGACAAAGCATTGAAAAGACAAGAAGTTGAAGAAAGTCTTTGCACTGAAAAGACTGTAATGAAGGTAGGATGGGACTGAGAGTTGCTGGCGTTTTAGATTAACAAGAGAGTTTGTTCCAGAACACAGATTAACAACAACAAAACTGTCAAATTTGAAGCTGTGTTTGCTTTATAAAGCAGCAGAAAACAGCTGAGAGGCAAGAGAACTGCATTCATAGAGGAAGGCTCATTATGGAAAGGAAATAAAAGATTAAGTAAGCCACTGCTGATTCTCATTGCTTTTGATGATTCAAAATCCAAGATCTCCACAGTTTATGTGTGTTAATCTTGCCCTCCCCTTTCCTTCATGCCTCTTGAGATCGGTATTGAACGTACTAGGCAAAGATTTTATTTAGATTCCTCCTGAGATTGAAATGTGTTGACAAGCTGTATGTGTCAAGGATGCTTACATATGCTGCTGCCTAATAATACCCCCAGCTCAGAAACACTGCAAAGCTTCTTTGTTAGGCTTGCAGCTCACACAGAAGACTTGAATGACATTGCTCACTGCAAAATTGTTGGCATCTCTCCTCAAGAGTGACTAGCTTCCTGTGCTACAGCCAAACTTAAACCACAGCACATATTTCCAAAATAATTTGTAGACAGATTTGGGTGTTTATTCTTGAATTTAAGAGATTGAGCATTTTACCCTTTTCTTTTGCATATTGGCTTTTCTCTTTATGTTTTATTTTTAAAGATAGAATGGTATTTTCATAAAGGACATGCTGGCTCTGCAAAGTTCTGGGGGTTTTTTTTGTTTGTTTGTTTGGTTGGTTGGTTGGTTGGCTGGTTGGGTTTTTTTTCCAATTTAGAACTACTGTGCAGCAAGGGACCAGAAGTCCAGCCAGAATCACTGGACCAAAGCAGCCTGGAAGTGAAGAAGGAGGTAGACTCCAACAGACAAACTCACTGCTTTTTATTGTTTCAGTCTGCACACTGGCTTGTGCTTGCAATTCCATGAGTGGAAGTAAGGGAAAACAACTTTTCCTTGACCTTTTTGGAAGTCAAGACTGATTGGTGCAATTTGTAATTAAATGCATTATCCCCTAATTGCAAACAGCATAGAAAAGGCTTGAATTAGTGGGGAAAGGGATTCTTGAAAAGTTTTTTGACCCCAGAGCTTTAAGTTTCACTGTGGGCACAAGGGCCCTTCACTGTGCAAACCTTTTTTTCACTGCTGCATTTTTCCTCTTTAATTCTGTGAGATATGCAAAACCTGATTCTATGGCCAAACAGATCCAGCATTTCTGTGTGTTCCTGCCCCTGGCAGTGGCTGTTGGAAGCAGTGATGGAATATCCCTGCTTCGAAGTGCCTGGGGTACTGGTGGTACTGGCAGGCCAGCACTCCCTTGACCTTTCCAGGGCATTAGGCCAGGTGCTGGTTTTGGGGCACTGCCAAAAGCCTTTTCACAAAATCACAGGACCATTTAGGTTGGAAAAGACCTCTGAGATAATCACATCCAATCTTTGACTGATCACCTCCTTGTCAACTGACCATGGCATGAAGTGCCAAACACAGTCATTTCATGAACACTTTAAGAAGGGGATGAAGTACTTCATATTACTCCAATACTCTTGGTTTTGTGGTGTTTATTATTATTATTATTATTATTATTATTAAGCTCAATTTCTTTCTCAGTGGAGGAAGCTAAAAGGATAATGTTTCAGATTAGACTGCTCTGAGCTGCACTGTCACCCAGGTATTGAATCCTTGATTCCATATGCTCTGGTTTAGAAAAGTCCTAGTAGGGCTGTGGCTTGAGATTAAGAAGGACTTGATGCACGTATCTCATCATCAAAATGGGATTGATGTAAGGAAAAGCAATCTTTAAATGAGTAAAAAAATGATTTATTTTGTCAAATTATTAATCCATTTATATAACATCAAGATACATATTTGGCCTTGAGGGAAACAAACATGAAATGATGTTTGACTGCAGCTGTGTTTTGATGTCCCTTTTTCATTTACTTCACTCTGCTGTTCAATAATTCAAAAGACAAAACCAGAAAGACTTGGAATAAATGCACTCAGCATGGTAAATCTGCCCTGTTTGCTCCTCAGGCATCTTGGCATCACTATCAAACTGAGTTTTATAGTGCCAGTAGCAGGATTTTGAAGCAGAGGGGAGAGAAGGGAGGAAGGGTTCAGCCTCACTGCTTGCTTTGCCTGCCCCTGAACAGGTACTGAAGCTCATCCATGGGCTGAGAGGAATTTGCTCAGCCCCTCCCAGGCTCCAGGGAAACCTTGTCTTCCTTAGCATCCTACCAAGTCTGAATTTGTCTTTTTAACATCATCAATAAGAAACTGGTGATGAAAATTTCAGGCAAGATTAAATCCTCATGATGTGCAAGGGAAAAAACATGAGCAAACTCACCACAAAAAGTCTTTGCCAAATATATATTTTGACATCAGGATCCTGTCTGTTTTACCTGAAATTATATTAACCATTATTATTCCAAAATAGCTTTTTTTCCCCCAGGGTTATCAAATTGTGAGGATTTGGGTGTGCTGGTTTGTGCTGAGAAGATGATTAATTAGAATGCTCTAACTCTTCTACCACTGATCGCATACCTGGTGGGCTTTACATTTCTGTGAGGTTTTTGACAGGATTAAATCTTTTAAAACCTGTTTGGCACCCTAGTTGCCTAGTTGCATGACACTAAATTTCATCTCATTACCATCTGATTATCGGTAAGACAGAGGGAGGAACTGGCATATCAACAGCACTGCAAAATGTCTTCAATTTTTTGGGCTTGAAAAAGAAATGATCAGTTAAATTACTTCCCTAGAAACAGTAAGTATAGCTCTCAAATTGCATTCCCTATATCCTAAATTGTGTTCAAAGCCTAGCTTTACAAAATTGAGGGGAAAAAAACGGGTTATTTTATGAATGCAGCATTAACAGAAAGGATGGGAAACATGCTGGGCAGATGAGGAGTAGCTGTTGTTCCTTTCCTTTACAGGAAAGGAAGCTATTTCTCTCTATTTATTTTATCATACATAATCAGCCTTTATACTTTTTAGTGAACTATAATGAGTTTGAGACATTGGTAGGAGTTTATTACACTTATAGCAGTCAGTGCCTTTTCCCCCATTTGCTTGTTTGAAAATGGCTTCTTTGCAGAACATCTCACCTGTCTGAATTTCTTTAAATAAATGTAATATAGGCAATTCAAGACTTAGCTGATAATGGATGTTAGATAATATCTTAGATACTGCAGCACAAATTGTGAGATGACTATATTCTGTCATGATGAATATTAGATAATGATACCTTGCCCCTATAAGAATAACTTGTTTTATTATTCAGAATGATCTTATGAGTTCTTCGGATTCATGGGAAATAACTTAGGAGAAACCATAAACTATTCAGATTTTGCTGAATATTCTAATCACACTTGCATCATTCTTAATTATGAAGCTGAGGGACTGCCAAGAAAGAGACAGAGGCAGCATGCAACAGCTTCCCATTAAATCAGTACTGTTGGAGGGCCAGCACTGTGAGTGCCCTTATGTTGGAAGCTGGCTTGGATGTTTTATATTCCCAGTGTTCTCTTTAGCACAGCTCTTCCAGATCTCCCGTGTTGTCTCTGCCCAGCTGTAGGCTCATCATCTGAGAAGGTTTTCCTCATGTATTTGCTGCTTAGGGTGAGTCAACAAAGTTGCTGGCCTCATCAAGGCAGCAGGACTCAGGTCTCCCTGCAGGATGAATCAAAAATGCTCTGTCAGAACCAGCCAGAGCTGGTGGCTATGGCACTCTGCTGTCTCCTCTGGAGGGGGAGTAACCAACAGTACTTTATATCCCATGAGTATGTTGGCCATGGGCTCTCGTGTGTGTCTGGAGTGATAATTTGACAAGACGATGCTGTTGGTAAAGTAGGAGCACTGAGCATTCAGACGCAGGGTGTTGAGAAGTGTGCATAGATCTGTGAGACAGATCCTTTAGATCCAAAATGTTCTAACTCTAGATTGGAAGATGAACATTTTTCATAGGAGAAAAGGAGCTTACCATTTAGATTGCTGGTTTTGACCCAGATTACAGAATGATTACACAGATAAACCCCAGTTCTACTGATTATTTTTGCAAAGGTCTCTGGAGAAACATATTCCTTAAAGGTGCTGCTTTTCTTAGCATGAGTAAAGTGTTGTCTGGAGAGACAGTGAAATCAAAAGGCATCCCACGCTGTGTTTTGCCCTTGGTGGCTCAGGGGGTTAGCACAGAAGACAGTAAAATGGGAAGGACAAGTGAATATGTGCAAAAGAAGAGAGCAATACAGGTCTGCAAGTTTACAGGTTCCAGATTACCACATCTTTGTATTTTATAGTGGGATGTGTTCAGAGACAACACGATGTACACATCACTGAAGGGATGGGTTTTTACCTTGGACAAAAACAAGAGCCTCCCAGCAATGTTAATACAGGTTACGTAGACACATTGTGAAACCTCCTACGCTCCAATAGAGCTGTTTGTACCACACGAGCCACAAAACAATCAGGAGGACTCTAGCTGCTTTTACAGCAAAGCAGGGTAAGAGGTTTACTGAACAGTAAACAAATATATTATGAGAGACAGTAAGTGGTGCAGAATTCTCAGGGGTATAGAGTAAATGATTTGGAGGAAGAAAGCATTTAGGGTGTAGTTTTAGGGCTCTGGGTGCAGACAGCTGATGCAAACCACAAGTAATGACCACAAATTCCATTCTGAATGCACCTTCCACATACTCATGGACATGGGGAGATATATATTTATGTATCCCAAAGGAGTCCCACAGCACTGTGGATGCCGACTTTTGCTATTAGTTTTTAGCCTCTTTGTTGAAATTCCAGAGATCTGGTCTTGGAAGTTTGCATCAGCTCCAGAGAATTTTTGTTCTTACAGTCCATATGGTAAGAGAAAACCTCTCCAAAATATTATAAAGCCATTCCAGCTGTGCAGACCTGTCAGATTTTGTTCCAGGAATAGTTTCTGCTTAAAAGCCTGTCTGGTCTACATTGTCCTAAATTAGCTTGTTTGGTACATATGGAATTTGGAATATACAATAATGCCAAATTTTACAACACAGAATTTTTTAAAGGTGGGAGAAGCGCAATAAAATTTCACCTCCTCAATAAAGCCTGAGCTCATGCTAGTTCCCTTTTGGCAACTAAGCAACACATTCTTGAGGAAAAATGTCAAAACCAGTATTTTAAGCTTAGGCAAAAAATTAAAGCAAGAGTAAATGTTATGGAGTACAAAAGTAAATATTGTACTTTTTTATGAGCTCACAAAAACATGAAACTCCCCATGTAAAGATAATTTTTAGTGATAGCTCTAGAGGGAAATTTCTTTTTTGGCCTTTTCTTGCTGGATTTTCAAATAAATAGCAGTCCATGCAATTCTGTTTGGCTGAAAAAAGCATGAGAAAAATACCTTGGAGAAATGGAGAAGAGAAGGAGAAAATGAAGGAAATCCTGACAATATTTCCTTCATGTTCAGATCACTTAGAATTACATCCCATAAAGCACTCTCAAAAAAACTTCAGGGAAGACTGTATTTTTAAATACTGAAGTTTTTAGGACTTGCTATGTGACTATGTATATATGACACTGTAGTTATGTGAATGTGCATGTACACGTGTGAGAGTACAGGTGTGTCTCTGGCTTTGAAATGCTTGCCTGTGAGAAAGTTGAACTTTTATTCCCAGAGCTTTCTGAAAAGCTGTTTCTAAAATAAGCTGTTAGAAATCAAGAAGGAAGGTGAGAACTGAAGAGGAATATACTTTTTGCCACTGTATAAGCACATGCTGCCCTCATATCTTGAACATTACTTTATCTAAAAAGAGAGTTAGCTGAGCTAGGGGTCTGCACCAAAAAAGGAATCAGGAATGACCTAGCACATAGAATAGCTTCTTCTTGAGTTGAAACTAACTGGATTAGGACATCAGTTTATAAAGAAAGTTAGGCAGAAATGAGAAAAATCTAAGGAATAACAAAGGGGTGGGGAGACAAGTGATTACTTGTTGCTTCTCAAAGAGCCTGGAACCTTGAAGGCAAGTCCTGTGGTACTGACTGCTGAAAGTGGGAAACACACGTTCAGGAAGAACCAGGAGACACAGAGAGTATTTTCATGTTCTTTTGGTGTCTGTTGACTGACACAGAGAAGATAGAGGAATGAATAGGCTTCTTGTCTGACATGGTCTTTATACCAAACCTAGCCATGAATCCAGCTAGTGCTGTGTTCAATGTGAAAAGTAAGAGTTCAGACACAGGGATATATCAAACAATTCAGAAATTATGGTTCCTATGGCAAAATGGATAGTCTCATATCATACATGATTCATTTTAGCTTATTTGGGCTTCAAATATACCCTGTAGTGTGAATTTCATTATATCCATGGAATAAATTTCATATCAGCTATATGTGTGGGATAAGTGTCACAACAACTTTACAGTCAATTTTCTCAGGATTGCTGGGCACACCTAAGGGTTAAGGACTTTGTTTTAGCAGTGTGCTGATGACCCCACAGGGTTGGACCTCGAGTTTGATTCTTTTTCCCAAGACATCACTTACAGCAGGCCAGGTTTTGCTGCTGATGTGTTTGATGATTTGGTCAGGGGAGTAGGTATATCTGCAGTAACACTGGCACTAATAGCCCCTGTGATTAAGTCCAGGAAAGCTGGCTGATTTTTCAAGGATCACCTCTAAATTTGAGTGGTCCATCCTGACAAGCAGGAAATAAAGGAAAGGTGTCCAAGTGAACAAGCAGCTTGCAGAAAAGACACTGGGAGTCTTGCAAAGGGCTACAAAGATGCTGGAAGGATTGGAACATTTGACATGAGAAAAAACTGAGAGTAGTGGGACTGTTCAGCCTGAAGAACAGAAGACTCAGAGCAGGAGAATCTCAATAATGTATATAAATACCTAAAAGGAGGGTGCAAAAAGAAAAAGCCAGGCTTTTCTCATTCTTATTTTGTGACAGCACAAAAACAATGGGCACAATTTGAAATACAGGAAATCCACTGAGCTTCCACCCAAATAAAAGAAAAACCTTTTTCTACTGTAAATGTGGTAAATGCTGGAACAAGTCTCACAGAGAGGCTGACGAAATTGTCAGAGATATTCAAAACCTGACCCACAGTTCTGTGTATCCTTCTGAAGCCAATGATGCTTTGAGAAGGAGGTTGCTTTAGATGATCAACCCTTCTCGCCTTAGAGATGTTGGTTAAAATATCAGTGTTGGAGCAATTGCACCTGTGAGAGCAGCTGGCTGCAGAACAGTCATGTTGCAGCTCTCTGGCAACAAATCTAATGGAAAGCTTTGAGGGGGAAAAAAAATTTCAAAGGGTGTTATATAAAAATGTGTCCATATATGCAAAAATGTAGTGGATGGATATCTCATGCATAATTTGTCTAAATTCCTGGAATTCTGTGTCTTTACCTGCAGTGATTTCTCTATGCAATAGTGATGTTCCTGCACAGCTGTGCTGTCATCCACTTTCATGTCTTTGTGTGTTGTACTGGAACGTGTTCATGATGGTGCTGGACATCCTGCTCCTACTATTTCCTGGAAACCTATGCCAAATCATAATTTTGAACTTCTAGTCCTAATAAAACACAGTATTTTCAGCTGTATTCCGATGTACCATGATGGAAAACCTTTGTTAAAGAGAAGGTGCTAAAGCAGTTTTACAGAAAATGGCTCCATTCAGCCTCCTGAAAAGGTCTTGATTAAAACTGGCTAATGACAGAAAAGTAAAATTTTTGCTTTTGTTCGATAAATTTCTGTTTATTGAATCAATACATCAACGTGGATTTTGCACAGGATTTTTGTCCAGAGATTTTGTAAATCAATTTTCAACAATAATGACAAGTAGAGACTCCAGGGAATGCTTCAGCTGGTGGGTAGAAATAGAAGAATGCTCTGACACCTGGTCAGCAGATTTCTTTGTGGGTGCTAGTAGCAGAAGAAGAAAGAGTGTTGCTCAGACTGCTACTTTATCTTGACATAAGATAAATGCTCCACAATTTTCTAATTTATATTTCTGTGGTTTAGAGATAAGAAAATTAATTTTTGAGGGTTCATTGATGGAATGAAGATCAAATTCACCATACTTTATGAACCAAAGTTCAATTCGGCCTTATCAAAATATTTCATCAGTATTCTGTTAAGGAATGGAAAACTCAAAGGTTTCAGACCTTTACAATCAAACAAAGACAAAAGTGCCTCATCCAACACTTTCTTCTGAAACAAAAACTGCTGTGATGTGGAGCTGGAAGTAGTGGGGGATATTTCTGAGCCTGGGCGAAAGGATATTGGTGGTATGAATGCTATGAAAGGTAACAGCTGAGAAAGGCAGTGATAGGTAAGTGTTCTATGGGCACTGATGTGTTTGTTGTTTGCTGTGTTTTTCCTTTAATCCGTGTTCTTTGGAAAAATAGCTGAAATCAAGCTATATATCAGAGGCACGATACCTTCTTGTTAGAGAATTAGATTCCCAGCCTGAAGTCCTATCCCTCTTAAGGGATGCTCGCCCTCATAGGAATGAAGGCAAACAGGGAGCACTCCTGGGACAGTAACTGCATCTGTCCTTAATCCAGCACAGGAAGTGTTTCTCCCTGAGAAGTTTCAGGAAAAAAATGTGTAGAGCACAAAAAGAATAGAGAAAACTCATTTTCCCTCTAAGGCATTAGAACTGTGCGATGGGTTGAATACATAAAAAACAAAAACAAATAAATGAAAAAAAAAAACTCAAACCCTAAACTTCTCTTCTGATTGTATATGTATCTTGGTGATAAGGATGCTTTAGCACAACTCGGAGGAAATACTGCTGGAAGAAGCTGTGGAATTTTACTTGAATGAACACTCTTTCATATGTACACTCAGAGATGTAAATCCTACATGATTTCTTCTGAAATTAGATCTGGTCTATGGTCTTCAAGGAGAACTGTGACCTCTTGGGACTGCTTAAACTCCACTGAAGTCTAAATCACTTTACTGTGATTTTTACTGTACACTAAAATGATTTGGCCAAAAGATCAGGGGAGATTAATCTGAAAATGCCCACAAGCTGATGTGGAATCAAATTATATGCACTGAAGCTGAAGAACAGATCTGTTGGCTGAAATGTGCTGATTTGCATAAAATATTGTAATTTCTAAGAAAATTTACAGAGCAATCTCTTTTTATTCTGTGCTGCATAATAGCATCTCATTTTTATTCTGGTCTTGAAAATTTGGAACAAAAGGGATATGCTGAAAAATAGTATGACAAGGCAAGTTCCCTTGACAGTTAAAGTAGAAATTGACTTGATACATGGCATTTTTTGTTTGTTTGTTTTTGTGGGGTTTTTTTTTGTTTGTTTGTTTGTTTTGTTGGGTTTTTTTTGTTTTGTTTTGTTTTGAGGGGAAGAAAAATATGGTCTCTATAAAAATATTTATGTAAAACAGATTGTTACAAATAATAAAATAATGCAGCTATCTTGTAAAAAGACAAACCAAGCACCCCCCCAACATATATATTTTTTTTTGAAAAAGAGGAATTAAAAACACTTGAAGAACGATTAGGGCATTTAATAAAATAAATCCAAATTTAGGACATTTAAACACATTCTGTTCCTGAAACCCTGTAGAGCAGATAATCAGTTTGCATATCCCACTTTGAAAACTTTAATTAGGCTCATCAAATGAGAGAGAATATGGTATTCTTGCTCTGGGTGAGAGGTGCATTATTTAATGAGTTCCTTGTTACTTTTAGGGCAGTTATGGGACCAAACTATATATTGAAAAAGTCTATTTCAAAACAATAACTTATAGTTTTGTGCACAGAGAACATGAAGGAAATGAGAAAAAATGAGGGAGAAAAAAGAGTTAGTGCTGGAGAAAAGCCAAGAGGCTGAGCTAAGCCAGAAGATCAAGGAGAGAAGTGTGATGCAAGAGTTTCACCCTAAGACTGCTGGTTACAATTACTTTATTGCTCTTTAAATACAAACCAATCCCCCGAACAGGGTGGAAATAAATGCAGAATGAAATTGGAATGCTTTGTCTTCATGAGAAATGTAGCAATGGAGAAATAGGAACTTTAATTCTCTGTTGAAATTCAGTAACTACTCAGAACCTCTGCTGTAGCTTGCTGTGGTGCCTGGTGGGCCCTGGCATCTGACCAAGGAGTGGTGGTCGCTCACGAACGTGAGATGTGCTCTCTGGGCTTTCGTTGGAGGCTATTGATGCTACAAAGATGTGTTGTCTTGGTTTGTTCCTTGGTCATGGTTTGTAACAGTCGCAGTGGTGGAAATGAACTTTTGATTTATCTTCCTTTCCCTTCCTTTCCATAGGCATACATCTGTGTTAATTCCTGCCTTCTCTGATAATTTTACCTCATTATATTTCAAGGTCACTCTTCTGATTCCCTCCCATCACTATGAGAGGTGTCACAAGTCAGAGGTGATGGACCTGTACTATTTACTGTGCTGTCAACTTCTTATTTTTAATCTCATTTTTTGTTTGCCTTCCAGTCCATGCAACTGTGAAATAAAAATTTAATTTATTAGATCTGTATTGATTTAGGCTCCAAGTTTCTACTGATTTGTGTAAAAAGTAGCAAAATCTTGCATACGTAATTAATCAATAATAGTATACATAAGAGGCAACACACCTGCACAGCATAGGTGAGCATAAATATTAAATCATAAATGCAGATAAGCATCCACTGAACAGGTAGTGGAAAGACTTGATTTCTTTCTTTGTTCATTAGATAAAAACCTATGTTTACTATGTGAACCATTTTGTTAAGAGACAAGCAAATGGAAATATTGTCAATGTAGCACTGTTAGATGCATCCAAGAAGCGCACCTAAGAATAATCTCCAATGACCTGAACTTAATGGGATGAAAGGGTGAAGATAGAGAAAAATATTTAATAGATTTCTAGAGAAAGGAGGAAAACAGGAAGGAAATATACTGAGACAAGAGGATGAATCCGTGGATCTGATTTTCTTATGGATACAGGAAAGAAATCCTCACTGGATTAGTCTGTTAGTAATGAACTGGTGAATAGTCACGGGAATGGCCTTCCCAAATGATGGCATGGAGTTGATAGCTTCAGGAGGGAGGCCAGGGGGTTTTGCAGCCTGGCATAATTCCACACACACTTCTCCCCTGGGTGTCTGCAAAAGAAAGCAGTCAGAGCAGATGAGCCTGTTCTGGCAGGGCTACAGCCAGAGCAGGTTTTAGCTCCTCAAGGACAGTATGACTTTTCACCCTTGCTCAATAAACCCCATAACAAATTGTTTTCGTAAAAAGTGTGAATACAGGGTATGTTCTTAGGAAACCGCAATAGAGACCTATAAGAATGAACTACAAATAATTTAAAAGGGAACAGAACTACTGAAATGTAACTAAGTCCCCAGATTTTGTTACTGGTTCGGGTTTCTTGTTCCAAATGTAGTATTTGCAAATGACACTCCCAAGTATTCCAACCCCCTGCTTGGGTGTTGAATCTTATTTTTCAACTTTCTACAACGTACTTTATACTTCCAACAGAGTTGGTTTTGCTAGTATGCTGTTTGATTAAAATGCAACTGTAGATGCATAAAATATATCAATGTGTGCCATATGATATATTAAATAAATTTAAATGATATTAAAAAATGGGGTTGTGTGGGTATGGGTGTACCAATATGTAAAATTTATGACATAGGTAGGAGGTTTTCTGTACTGAAGGAGCTGTGGAGTATGGTGTAATCAAAGTGTGAAAATATGGAAATTAATGGTCCTGATATCATAACTAGTAATAGAGTTATTTTGCTTGTGTACTCTTGTGACTCTGTAGTTTTTACTCTGTAAAAATTACTGGTGGTAGTGATCACCAGAGAGGAAAAGAAGCTGAATATTCTGGTCAAAGCAAGCTCTTACAAATTCCTATTTGCTCTATTTAGAATCCAGATGCAAGCATGAGAGACAAGACCTGGGAACAGAAGACAAAATGCATTCCCTTATGCACTAATCCCATATCTGTCCAGACAAGGAGACTGCTTCCTTTTCCCACTCCTGATAATCTCCCATCAAAAAATGAGGTCATACTCTTCCATCCTGCCCAGCTGTACTTCTTCTCCTCTCTATCTCCTCCTGAGGCCTGCAGGTTGAAAGCATTGCTCTCTTTGGGGTGAGTCCATTTCCAGGGCTCTGAATCCCCATATAACACTGGCAGACAGTGGTGGTGCAGAGAGGTTTTGGGGTAAAGCTCAGCACTTTGTTCAAACTCCCTCTTACATGTTTATATCAAGAAGTGCTGAGAGGATGTGTAGAGCATAGTGAGTGCCACAGGAACATGAAAAGGTTTTTCACAAGGCTTTGTTTGCCCATGGGTGGTGTTGTGAAAACAGATATTCCCTGGGAGCAACTGGGAGCTGTCTCCAGTCAGCATCATCTCCAGCTGAAGTTAGCCTTTCTGAGAAAAGAATTAGTCATTTAGGCTCCCTGAGGCTTTGCTTGAGCTGCCAAAAATGTCTCTTGCAGTAAGTTGAGGGCATACCAGTGCCTCCAGCGTGTCAGTGCCCTCTTGGATGCCAAAAGCTCCTTTGTGTCCAGGTGAATCAGTGCATCCACCGAGTGGCCCAGAGCTGTGGGTTTGGGCACAGAGACCATCAGCTCTGATTATGCAAAGCCTTATGTAGGGTCCTGGCTGAACACCTGGAGAGCCAGTCAGTACTGGTATCCACCTTGTTCTGATCACAGTGTGATCAGGACCTACTCTAGGTGGTTCAGAGCTGTCTTTATGCCTGCAGGTAAGCAGCAGTGCCATGTTCAGACTGCACTGAAGGTGTATTTTCTTAGTGTGGCTGACTGTGGATATATTTCGATTGTTTACATGGAGTCAAACAAAACCCTTTTTAGATTTGGACTATCTGTTTTTATCTACTGTTTTATTCAGGCTTTAGTTAAAATAAAAATATTAAAAAAGAAAGAAAAAGATGTGCTGTCCATTTTGACTAAAAACTGATACCTTTTCTTTAAGCATAGCTTAATAAATCTACTTCTATTATATATGTACCTGATGTCAGGTATTTCCAGCCCTTCTGTCTCCTGTAGGAGCTGAATGCAAACAAACCAGGGCTTCCTCCTTCTTTTCAAGATGTGTGGTGAAGGCACTGAGAACAGGACAGTCTTTGAGATATTCCATAAAGAGAAAAATACAGCTTTCTTTTTTTATACTTTGTAGCAAAACTACTAAGTAACAAGAATGAGTGAAATGGTGCAGTTAGTGCTGATCAGCAATCGTTTCTTAAAGGTCAGAAAATGTCATCTTATTCTTCTCCACTGTCAATAAGAAAGGCTGGGTCACTGCTCTGCATCTGTGAGAGAAAGATAGAGAGGCTCATTTTGGGGGGAAAAAAAATCCTGAAGACTTTGCTTTTGTCTTTGAGGACATCCCTATCATCACCCATGTGTATGTTTCAGCCAATATTGTTAAAAGCTGGAGTGATTATAAATGTAAATTGCTGAAGGTCAAACTCTTGATGTTCTAGGAAACTCTTGGCAATTATTTGGCCAAAACTCATTGCAAAGGTCTCGGGTCAGTGTTGTCTTTGTGAGAGTTACTGTACTGCAGCGTCAGCGAACCCTCATTTAAATTCAGTCTTAAATGAAAAGAGAAAGAGTTTAATTATGGCATCTCAGTGCAGGGGAGCATTAATTAATGTTTAAGTCTGTTAGGTGTAATAGGATAATTGCAGGAGAGGGCTCTGCAGGGTCGGGCGTGATGGATGCTCACTGTCAGGGACCGTGGAGCAGCATTTGGGAGTGCGGAGACCACAAAAAGCTGCATTTTTTTTTTTAGGAGCGATCAATGCTCTTAGTGATTTTTGCTGGAGACATCACGTGCACTGGAGCCAGCCCTCGTGCCTGGGCAGGCTGGTGCTGGCAGCTGAAAGCACAGCACATGTGCCCTTCCTCTCAAGCCTTCTTGCAAAGCGTGTGTTGCTTTGCCTGTTGTTTTCATCCCCTTGGTGTAAACCTTGGTGCAGGTACAGCATTTTCTCTTTCCCAGGAGTGCAGTTCCCAGAGGCAGTTAGTAAGACTTGTTGTAAAATAAGGGGGTTCAGACCAGCTCTTGCTTTGGCTGAGACCGCTGAAGAGGAAAGTTTGAGGAAAGTTTGTCCCACTGATAGATGCTGTGGAATAATCTTCCTAGAGGGGAAGCTACCTTCTAATTACTCTTTGACTTAGTCACTAAAATAGATTTTTTTTTTTTCAACCTCTGGTCTATTTTAACATGCCAAATAATACTTAGTGGCTTCTATTTTTCTGTGAAATGGTGTCTTTGGTGAATCCTTTGAGGATACTTAACCTTTATGGTGTTTTTGGGCAGCATCTTTCCCAAAATAATCCCATGGGAAACATTTTGCCACTTATTTAGAACACATTTCTTCTCATTAGTTTATTTTTATAGCCTGATGTTTATGTTTTCAGCGAGGGTAAAGGGCTAATTTTGTGACATTTGCTGTTTTCACACATCTCTTTTCTATCCTCTCACTAATTATTATTTAACATTTTTAATATCTCCAACTCTTTGTTACAGGTTTTCTGTGCTCCTAAATGTTTACTTGTATTTATAGGATGGATTCTCTTCTGACAGCATTTTTTTGTGAGATAAGAGGGCCATAAACACAGTTTTCTAAGGCAACAGAGTCTTCAGCAAGGTTTTATGTGTTAATTGCCATATTCTTAATAGTTGTCCATTTCCATTACATTTTTTACTAACCTTTTCCAGTGACCTCCTGTCCATGTTCTTTAGCAAGTATATCTACATATCACATCAGAACAGAATGCTGGGTAAAGGAGATCCAGACAAATCATTGTGTCTGAACTCCATATTTGTATCAAAAAAATATTTAAGTACACCCTGCAATTTCTGAGCTTTGCAATAATACAACTGGTGTCCGATCCTTGTTAAGAAGTTGAACATTCAGTTACTTAACCAGATTGCACTGGATTAAAAGAAGAAGAGACTGAAGGAAATAAAGTTTAAGACTAGAACAGGCCTTCACTAAATCTGTAGCATGGTGATACTAGTGGGGGTTTTAATTTTTAATTTATTTTTTTCTTTTGCTGTATGGTTGCTGACTCTATTTATCAAAAGCAATGAGAAAAGAGCACAAGGCGCTGAATTGTACTGCTAATTCTATGTTTATTTCTGATTAAATTGCTTTCCTGTCCTTTGATTTATGAGGAAGGGGAAGTTTAAATGAATGACTAAAGGATTCAGCTGCAAAAGTCCCTTTAATTTCTGTGGCTGCTATCTGGCTGAACACTGCAACAGTCTTTAAACATCCTTACTGGTGCCCACAGCATGCTGAATAAGATAGAAAATGTTGTCTGGTTCAGCTCTGAAGAGTCTGCAGTCTAAGTGAGACAACAGCAGAGGGAGAAAAAATACTGGGAGAAAAAAATATTGTTTAGATTTATTGTTTTCAAGGATTAACAGTGCTGTTTACTCCCTTTCTGTCCGATTTCTCAGAAGAGTGAGTTGGTGGGCATATGTACAATGGCTGAGTAGTAGAGGGAAAGGGCAGCCTTCATGTACAGGAGATAGAAAAATCAGTAGGAATCCTGACCCCATAGCTGATGTAATTATTCAGTTGCTGTCACATGATGGCAGTGCTGTTACCTCATGGGGCTGTAAGACTTGGGCTTCTGCTGCCTTCTTATTTAAGCCAGTCATTTAGTACTTCTGTCCCAGCCACCTGGTGATGCTTCTGGTTCCCTAACTCTGTGGTGAATTTGCTAAACTGTTGTGAGATGCTCAGCTGATAAATGATATGGGGAGTATGAAGCAGTGCAAGCAAGTGGGAATAATTCTGGGTGATGTTAGCGTGTTTTAGTCATAGAACATGAGATTCCATTTATATGGCAAAACAGCCCTTCTGCCTCTCTCAATATGCAAGGGGCAAAACACATCAAGAGTATGGTGACAAGGCAGCAAATCCCAGTTGAAAACCAGATGGTTCTCCCTGAGGAGTGCTGGATGTCTTGGATGACTCTCCCCCTGCTGATGTTGGGAAGCCACAGCACTGCTGACATGTCGAGGTTGTGAACTCACCAGGAGGGCTCTGCCTTCCTCATTGCCCTGTAAGGAAAGTCTTGGCTCCTTTTGGATGCTGTTACATTAAACATGCAGAGCTGTGGTGCTACATGTGCAGATCAGTTGAGCACTGGACTAGGATGCAGGAATGGAAAAGTTTTCTGGGATTCTTGGGTGCAGTCCACAAAGGCTCTCAGTAGCTATATCAGGAGGCTTTGAGGAGTCTCATTTTGCAGCTAGTGAGGATGTTTGCCCCTGTGGCTTCCCCTGCAGAAACTACTGCAGAATTACACCCTCTTGATGGAGCTCTTCAGCTTTTGGACACCAAATTTAGGAAGCTTAACACTCCTCTCTTGTGTTCAGATGGAGCACATCTCAGTTCAGGACGCTCTGTAAAAATAATACTCTTTCCAAATTAGCTTTTGAAGTAATTTTCCTTTTTTCATGTCTTTCTTTCTCTATTTTGTAGTATTATATTTATTTTAGCACTCTAGACTGCTGCCTGACCTCATTTCACTTTGCTTTGGCTCCCTTTCTTACTGATGATGAGAAGAAAGCACATATTGTATTTAGGCCTTGCCCATTACTCCTATTTATTTACTTGCTGATGAATTATGCTGACATTTCCCCCTCAAGAAAACTTGTCCATGCTACTGCAAGACAGATTGTTCACTTATGAGTATTACCTGCCTTGGTGTATCCATGGGGCCAATTGTCTGCATCTAGAGAAAACAGAAATGAAATTAAATGAAATCACAAAGGAAAGTCAGGAGGAGGAGATCGGAGAAGTTGATGTATTTTGTGTTGTAACATTTCTGCATCTGTTTGTGTGGCAGAGCCCAAAAGTTGAAGATCTAAGAAATGCTTTTCCAAGACCCTTCCTGGAGATTGTTTCCTTTGCCCCATCTTTTTCCTGGTTTTGGGAAGTAGAAGAAAATGGATCAGCAAGCCATGCTGTTTAATGTTTCACTTTTCCTGGTCAGGCCACCCTTCATGGTTTCAATGCAAAGTGCAATGTAATATTCTTGTGGCCTTGTGGATCAGCTCTGCTTCATCTGTGCTGTACAATTTGACTGAGGAAAGCTGTGTTTTTATAACTATTAGTTACACACCATGTCTAAGAAATTATAGTGCCAGAAGCCATTAGCCAATAAAAAATGGATATTTTTGAGACCTGTTTTGCTTGTTTTTTAACCAGTTCTATCTAGAACACTGGTGAAAGTGCTATTTAGCACTTATTTTCTTGTTAGAAATAGCAGCTGTTTATAAATTGCCTTTATCTCAGATCTTTGTTAAACTAAGGCGACCTGGCAAGCCTGTTGCTGTCTGCAAATGAAAAAGGCCAAACAAATTGATTTTCTATCATTAAGACTGGGCATTTCCTACATTTAGATGCATGTCAGAGGGTGCAGTTTGGACTCTCACACACCTGGATGTTTCTGCCTTTTCTGCTGTGCTCAGACCAGAGGTTGTGGGAGGGGGTCAGAGGCAGAAGATGTGCTTAGGGCAGCAGTGCAACACTTCACTCTTTTAATATGAAACACTTAATTTTTAGTGCCTATAAAAGGTGCATTAGCTTCTTAATGATCACTCTTAAATAACACTCAGTAGCTGTTTACATCATTTCACATCACCCAGAAGTTATCTGGTGAGTTTGTAAGCTGTGCCTGTGGGATGGACTCTGCCGTGGGTTTGCAGAAGAGGAGCAAAGTAATTACAGAGCTTGTCTGGATTTAGGCAAGAAGCCCAGGGCAAAGTGAGGACTTTCTGACCTGTGCTCTTGGCTGGGTGCTCTGGCTTGTATTGTAGGCCATTTTCTTTTCCCTGATTAGGTTGGGTTGAGTTAATGTTTATGTTTATTCTACTGTCGTACAACCAAATTCACTCATTTGAAAACTTTCGTCATGAGCCAATCTATTGTTGTATTTCAGCTTTTGAAATTTAGCTGTTTTTGCTGTACTCTTAATAACTGCATGGAAAACGGAGAATCTTTGCATTTTTCTTATGGAAACAGTGGCTGAGTTTGCTGGAGGGAATATGCATCATGAAATCAGATGTTTCTAATTGCTCCTTGTTTCAGGAGTTGCTATTGAACACTGAAAATCATCCTTAATGCATGAGTAAGCCTGATGAACAGATAGACTTAAAAAACATTGACTCAAAATAAATTTCTCTTGGAAGCAGAATAATTGTTGACTAATTCTCGTGGGAGAGATATATGAATTTCTTGCAGGCTTTTTTGAACAATAGGACTTGAAAGAGGCTCAGTAAAAAGCAAGAAAAATGCCTTTAATCTTGTAACGCAGAATTATTGATTGCTTTTGTCATTAGGGCATCTTCCTTGTTTTAACAAAATTTCATATAGTCCTCAGGAGAGATGTACCTTCCAAGAAAAGCCTGTAAGCTAAAAATAATTGTCCCAGTGTCACAGGGCAGAGCATATATAACCTATAAATCCTCAACAGACATAACTCCTAAGGCTTGTTCTCCAGAAAGAAGAGGAAACCAAATGTTCTAAGGCAAAGTAATAGGTGACTTGGAATAAGCCATTAGAGGAAATTCATATTTGTGAATAAAGATTTACTGCACATGAAGGTGAGGTTTTGAAAGGGGATGCAGCTCTTTAACTACTGGTAGGAGGCAATGCCTGTGTGTTTCCATCTCAGCCTTCTCCCTGAGATAAGGCAGCAGGGAGCACCCAGGAGCAGTGCTCCCTGTCAAGGCAGCACCTCTTCCCGTGGCTGCTGGTTCCTGCCCAATGACTGCCCAAACACCTAAAATCACCAGGTTTTGTAAAACCCTGTGAAGCAAGGGGATAGGAATTGGGAAGTGGAGGGAGAGCAGAGGACTAAAAAGTAATGCAGTATCTTGATCCAGACATGTAAGACTGTCATTTAAGAACATCATCCAGGAATTCTGGGTACCTCCAGTCCTGGTTGCTGGATCTGAAATGCACCCAGAAAATGAGGGACCTCAAAATTATTGGATGTTGGAAAATTTTTGTCATCCTTGTTGTCATGAAGTGACGGAGTCAGTGACTATCTGTCAAGGAGAGCATGGAAGCACTGGGAGCATGGAAGCCTTGGCTGCATGTAACCTCTCTATGTGTGTAACCCCTCACTCACTGCACGATGGTGGGGACTCGCACAGAGTTGGGGTCTGGGGATTCCTGTGTAAGGCCTGCTTCTAATGTTGTTTGAATTCAAAACCAAAACTGACCCATTTCTGATGTGTGTTTTTCATTAATGCTGTATTGTAATTTAAACAACCTCTATAGCACAACCAATCAGTTTTGTTTATTATCATAATGGGAGCATATAGGCAGTATAAATATATAAGTTAAAACTACCTTGAATTTTTCTTTGCCTCCCTCTCCTTACTGGATAGTTAAAAACATGGAACTAAGCCTGTTAACACCCTGTTACAACCTCTTATGCTCTGTGGCAAAGCCATCTGTGGGTTAGAAGATAATGAACTTTATTCCTATTAAGACTATTAAATATATTTTTTCTCATAAGCTACAGCTAACATCTATCTTGCATCTGCCTAACTAATTTCCTTTGATGCCTTAGATTTAAACCAAAGCTTCTGTAATGAGAGGTTTCAGGAGTTAGTTATGCAGACCTTAGCAGCCAGCCCCAGCAGTCAATGAGAGACAAATTGAATCTCTAAAAGGGACTGTCGTCATCCTGAGAAATATGAAGAGACGTAAGCAATGTGAAAACAACCCAGCAAAAAAAGCTCCAAACACTTTTCATGTTTAAAGCAGACTTTAGAGATAGAGATGACTTCGTTTGCTCTTTTCTTTTTCATGCACAGTCATATTTTTGGGTCTAAAATAAATTTTTAATTTCTGAAGTGCTGTTTCAGTTCTTGTGCCCATATATGGGAAAAAAACATTTTTCAATAGGAAATATTTGAAAGGGGACATATGACGAATAACCCGCTGTGAAGACAGAAAGGGCTGGTCTACATGGGATTTGCAATTAAACTTCATCAATAAAAAAGAACTTTATCTTGCTTTTGCGGCCTACTAACAAGACAGTTTGCATGATTTTAGAGCTCTGTTATGAGGGAAAAAATACCAGAGGGGTGATTAAAATGTGACCATGATAATAATGTTCAGGCATGTGTGATATAGTGTACTTAAGGGGTTTTTATTTACCAGAGCTGCTCAGTGTTCTCCTGGATGCAGCAGATCATGTGTTTGAATGAACTTGTTGCAAAAAAAATTATCTGAGTGTACCTGCATCTCCTACAGAGTGTGACAAACATTCAGTAACACAGATTTCTCTGAAACTGTTGTTACTCAACATCATAACAAATTGATATAATTTAGATGTATCCTGTTTGTGCAGCTTGTTCTGAAATATTTTTAGGTGCTCAGTTTTTAAATGGAAATATTGGAATACTTTAGGTCCAAAAAAATCCCTGAAGAAGTTTTATGGAAACCTAGGGGGACCTGAGAATGTGATTGTTCCGGTGAATTTTTGGTCATAGTTTAGTTTATGACAGTTAGTTGTCCCAGAATGAAAATTTATTTATTCATATGTTGTAAACTGTCCCAGCTACAGGCTGAAGCCTGTGTGACCCCTTTCCTAAAAGCTGCTGTCATAGTTCTTTTTATTCCTTAGATTTAAACCAAAGGGTTTGTAATGAGGGGCTGTGGTGAGTTAGTTATGGAGACCTTAGCAGCCAGCCCCAGCAGTTCTGAGCTCCAAACCCAGGATAAGCAATGATGCCATACCCAGCATGTGTGAATAATCTGAGATTAATGTTTGCAAGGGACAGGGTGTTTTGCAGCTTGTGACAGATCTTTTATATTAACTCTGGTTTTTGTGGCAGACTCTGAAACTGGTGCCCTCACTCCCAGGTGACTGTGAATTCTGCTGATAAATTTGAGCATCTTTGTGACCCAGTGGCTGTGCTGTGATTGTTGCACAGTGGTTGTTGTCACACAGTGGTTGTTGTCACACAGTGGCTGTTGTCTCTCCTGGCAGGAGGCAGCTCTGCATCCATCCCACAGTGCAAGAGCTAATGTTTTATGATGAACCATCAGGAGTTAATGGAGCTTCCTGCAGTTACAAGCAGGCTCAAAGGATTAGGTTGTTCTTCTCACTTTGACCTCCTTGGATGGTTTAGTAGGACATCATCATAATTATGTGTCCTCTTTTATCCTTCATTCTGGCTCCTAAATTTCCCCTTCATGGATCTGTTTCACAGGTCACAGCAATTTGCACATGATCTACAACAGAGAAGGTGGGGAAAGGGTGGCATAGAGAAAGCCACAGGTAAAAACCTCATGCTTAGACCAATGGATTATGAAGTGCATATAATTTTTTTGGATCCTATATTATAAAATATCTTTTAGTTTCTGTCACAGTTTCTGTCTCAGCAGAACAGTTTCAGGTATTGAAGGCCTGCCTGGTCCTTTCTATTTTCTCTGCTCACTTCCAAAGTGGAGGTTTCTTTAAGGTGAAGTTCCCATTGCTTTGCTAATGAATTTGCTCAAGCTCCATGTGAGCTGGCACTTCTTGTGGAAATTGCCCTGTACAATTACAGGGTTAAATTGCATGTACTCTACCTCCTCAGTGCCCATTTCTTAGTGAGGCTGTGGTTATATGATGGCAAGACATAATACCCTGTTACCTATATCCTCAGATTTTTTTGTTAGTATGCCCATTGCTGCTCTTCTTACCCAAATGTGAGAGCAAGGAACCAGTACAAAAGGTTTCTGAATGCTGTAATGAGTGCAATATTTGGGCCAAGAGAGCTTGATGCTGACAATCTGACTACCTGGCCATCAGCACTCCTCTTTTAATTCTTATGTTTCCTGCCCTCTGCTCAGCTGTCTGGACTTGGGACACCATAAGTGATGAGCTGTGGAGTGCAGGAGGAGGTGGCTGCTCATCTTGTCATGACATTGAGGAGAGTTGATCGAGCAGTGAATCTGTCTTATGGGGCACTGAGAGGTTCTCTTATTGCTTTATTCACTGGGCGCTATGTGAAACCAAAAGAAAGTTTGTTAAGAGGAGAGTGCACCACTGGGCAGTTATGCCAAAGCAGAGCTTGCCTCACAGGTCACCATGTCCCTAGCTGTGTTTCCTAATGAACTTCCTTTGTGGTGTTATGCATGTAATTTAAAGGAAGAATCCTAATTCTAGCCAGCAATTTCCCTGCAGTCACTGAGTACTCCACCATGTACCTGGTGTTAACACCACTTAGCATCCAGGAAGGGGGATCCTAAGGAGCTCCTGGAATGTTGTGTGCTTCCCATGGCAGTGCTAGTCCTGTCCCCAGCTGAGGGAGGATGGAAGTGGAGAAGCTGTGTGACACAATCCATCTCTTGAGCCTGCCTTCTTCCTGAGCCACTGGCACCACTAATTCCTCCTTGTGTGCCTCCCATGATTGTGGATTCACCTCCTTGCTTGTCTACTGCAGGTCTCAAACAAAAGAGGACAAAGGCATACCTTGATTCTGGTCAAAACTTGTGTCCAAGTCTCCTGTATACCAGTTTAGCTTCATTCACTCCTTCAGCAGACTCCCTGTGTCTCTTAGGATTTTTACTTTGGATATTTACTTTGGATATTTTGGAACTGAGCTCAAAGGTCTGCCTGTATTGTTAAATTGCACATTTTTAAAGTTTTCCAGTCTCCAACCTGGAGATAACCATATAATGGTTATGTTGTGGACCAAGAATGCTAATAAAAAATTGACCTTTACATAACTTTTTACAATATTTATTAATAAATAAATATTTATGCAACAGTGCTAGTTTCCCTAATTCAGCTTTAAAGTACCTAAAATTTTAATTTCCATTTCTCTTCCTTCATGCCGAGTATCAAGTGATGTAGAAGACAGTTCAAATGAATCTCTCTGTGTTGTGTGATGGGGCACCCTAAACCAGCTTATGTTTGCGAACAAAATATGGTGAGGGCATTAGGTTGTGTCTATTCAATTTAAGCATCCAAATCCATTTTTGCCATCTGTTGTGTCCTGTTTAGCTTTTAAATTAAACTCTCAGGAAAATTAACGTTTCAAAAGCAGTAAGGTGATTAGAAGATTATTGTTCCCCAAGATGCATGATTTATGACATTTTTAATGCTGTTTTCTGCAGGTTGTAATGGAAGAAGCCAAGCAAAGAATAAGAGATGTGTGGAATGAGCTCAATAGGCATGTTAATTAAGAGAGCTTAAGGATCATGGGGAAGGACATGATTGTTCCCCTTACTGGCATTTGATACCTTTATGTCCAGTCACCATAAACAGGAGCAGGCTTGTCTGAAATGTGGGACAGGGAAATGGGAGAGATTTGCAGCAGAAGTACTCAGCATTATTACCTTCCTTTAGCACACTGCAGGCAGGTTTAATTGGAGGTTTGTGTTTTAACTGAAATTACAAGAGAGATGTTACCAAAAGACTTCTCCAGAGAACACACCTGTCCCAGGCTAAGGTGTTGCATGCAGTAGCAGCCTGCCCCTGAAAGTGCTTGAACTACTGAAGTATTTTAATTGTTGGACATATTCTATGATTCTCACTTTCTCTCATAGCCAGTGCAAGAATGAGAGAGAATATTCCAGGAATTGTCTTAAATCTTTTCCAATAAACACAATACCTGTGTTTCTCAGGGAGTGTCTATGCTATCGGGTATAGTAAGCAAAATTAGATATGAAAATCAAGGGCTTTCCATTTGCCAGCTTAATCTCTGCTGTTTATGCAGATGTGTTTCTAATCTTTGAAGACCCAGACTACAGAAAAATTTTATTTATGGATAGTTCTCTGATTCGGATCATACAGCTGTGGTTATATGCTGCCTATTGCAACTTGTCTTGATACACTTTTAATGACAGTATCTCAAAAATATGAAAAAGTTTTACTGACCAGCCAGTTTTTCAGAGCATTGGCAATTACTTCAATAGCAAATATTCTTTGCCAAAGAAGTGACACATACTAATGATGTGCAACATCTTAATGTATTTTCAGTATTATGTGTTTGACATTTATCCTTCTTCATCCAAAGAAACTCTGTTGCATCCAATACCATGTATCAGGACACAGAGGAAAAAAAACTTGCAACAGTGACTGTAAAAAGGACAGCAATAATTTGTCTTTAATTTGCTTCAGGGATCTTGTATTTCAGTGCCATATAATGTAGCTGAATGTTCACATCCCTTTATAAGTTTCCAATGGGTATTCTGGGCAACTGAGCAAACCTTCTAAAAATTAATAAATAGGACCTAAACCAAACCCAGAAAACAGAGTTTAGAACAGTCATATTAAAAAGAAATTAAAAATCCCTAAATCTTGGGTGGTCAGATCAATACTATGGTATAATTTGTCCCTGCTATAAGTAGGACAGGAATTTGAATTATACTAATTTATTATAAAGCAAAGCAAACCCCTGCATGCTGTAAGGTGAAGTCTTGAAACACTCCCATGATTAATTTAATGACCTGGAAAGCTATTTAGTATGGAAAAGCAAAATACTTTTGTATAATGATTACTAATGGATTGTGTTGGTTTTAAAGCAGGTGACCTGGCCCCATCCCTGTGACTTAACTATTAGCAGTGAAATATTGCTTGTTTCAGAATAAGCCCTGGAGGTGGCAGAGGTCAAATGCATCTAAAACAATAGAGTGGAGACTGCTCTGACTACGAGATCTTCAAGATCTCCACATGTTTTTTTTCCCCAGTGGGGTTATTTGGAAACCCTATCCAGTTTGCTGCACAATTTATATTGTACTTGTAGAAACTTCCAGTCTCCAAATTTTGCAGCATATTTTAATGGGCAAATTCATTAGTCCTGGACAGGTTTTCAAATGAGTAACCCTGCAGTAGTACCAGCTGATATTGAGATGCAGTATCATGTTGTGTGTCATGATGCATTTCATCCTGAGATGACACCAGAGGGTTGGTTCCACTAATCATGTCACCACCAACCACTCATCCAGTCACTCTTTTTGCCTTGGACTGGACCTTGTAAGCAGCTGATTTTACACACGAAATGTACCGGAAGGATGTGGCCAAGGATAAGAGGTTGAAGAGTGGGAATGCTTCCTCTGGTGGGAAGCCTCTGGCTTGCTTTGTGTTGGTGTAACATCAGATCAAGAGCTGAATCTTCAGCGTGTGTAAAAGGAAGTACAGCCTAATTATTAGAAAATACTGAAAATTATCCTTAAAGATCATCTTTATCTTCCAAGACGTGGCCTAGGAAAATGTCAGTACTTTCCATCTTGCATTTGAACAAAGGTTTTGGGAAAAACCAAAATTCAGATAAAACTTCTGTTTTACGGTAGGGCTGAAATCAGACAAGCTCAGTAATGTTCTCTCTTCCTCTTACCTGGTGCAACACAAGAAATTAGAACAGGGCAATCTGCTATATATCTGTAATGTATTAATACATTCCCTTACTCCATGGCACTTTGGTGGCATAGAGAACATAACGGTGACCTGGCAAATATGATCTACTGTATGACCACACTGCCTGAAATTTTACAGTCTTCCTAGGCACTCTCTTCTGATGCTTATCCATAATTCCTATTATTAGGTTTTCCCCACCAGTAACATAATGTCTCTGCTTGCATTTCAAGTTCATTGCTCTGTCTTGCCCAAACATTCTGAGGTCTTTGTAGTATTTCTCTTTCGTGGCATTTTTTCACATGTTTGAAAGCTTGTTGTCACATTTCACTTGAGTCTTCTCTGAACTCAGCACTCCAGACTGTAGTCTTTTTCTAGGGTTCTTTAGTCCCCTGTCCAAAGCTATTCCAGGTTCTCTCATGGCTCCTGTTTTGCTCTCAGGATCTTGTTTCTGCCCTGTTACTTGTGCCAATGAACAAAAAACACATTTGTGGAGTCTGTTCATAATCTGTACAATGGCCATAAATTACTTGACTAAGACCTATACAACCTACTGTCCTCAAAGGTATTTGCTTGGACTTAAGTGTTTTTTCTTGCTTTCAGGATGTGCTACAGAGCAGTTTCCTTCAAAGGTTGCATTTGCATTATCAGCAAAGAATATGGAAAACTGCACAATTTTGGTTGATTACAAACTACATATTCTCAAACCAGCACTGTAATTCTAATTGCCTCTTTCTGGGTTCTTCCATAAACTTTACCAGCTAATTTGCACAACCATGTTCAGCTGTGAAAAGCTATGGCTCAGTCAGAGGCTGCAACAGCTTCCTCTTTTCTTTGTCTGGAGCATCTGTTATGATAGAATAGTAAACAATTTCTTTTCCTGAATAATTCCGAATAATTCATTCAGTGTAATTCATTCCAAGGAAATCTTGGATAGCACACACATGCCTTTTGTTCTTCTGCAACTTCCTAGTATTAAGAATATGGCTGATTGTTGTATGTGATGCTAAGTGGAATGTATTAGACAAATGGAACTAGAGCCTGTCAATGACGGAATGGAGTGGCTGACCTGTATTGATGCTAAAAAACAAAGCAATGTCCAACATTCAAAACCAGGTGTTCTCAGAAACATGCAGTTAACTTTCTTTTAAATTCAGCTTCCAGTGAAAAAAAATGGGGCAAAAGAAAGAATAATTTTTTCTCATTGTGCAAGGATAATTAAAGCCAAAAGAAACAAAAATGGTTTTGTGGGATGAGGAGCATCAATGGTTTTGTTACTGTTAGCTAGAGAAGGAAAGCTGTTGTCTTTGGACTCACACCTGACAGGATACTTGAGTATATATAACTTAGTGCAAAGACTTTTCAACATTAAAACACTGTTCTATGAAGGACTATCCACCTTAGCTCTTTATCAATGTCCATTTCTCCTCTGCTTCTGCAGGAATTTGTACTGTTTCAAACAGAGAGGGAAGAAGTTACTCCAAAGTGCTGAACAATGCCAGGGGTTTGCAAAGCAGCTTTTTGGGGTACAGGTTGATAATTTACACACAACTCTGTAAATTGGTTGAGTTCTTTCTTGAAGTGAAAGCAGGTCTACAATAAAATGAAAGAGAGTCTGGAGTACCTTGTAGACACGTTCTGAGAGGAACCTGATGGTCATAGGAGTACTAATGAATGTAAAATCAGGGAAAAAAACACCTATGATTTTTGTTCCTAGTGCCAGGATAAATCCCACTGCTTCCTGTGAATGAAGTCAAAGGTGTGCAAAACTTGAAATGGAAAAGACTAGTCAGAGTTTACTTCTGAGCTGACCACGAAAGGAGATGTTGGTTTTCTTCAGACCAAGTAGCACAGCCAGATGACCAGCACTGAACTGCTCTGCTGGTTTAACACCGATCCCAAATGACAAGTATTTACAGCATGCAGGAGGCTCTCTGCAGAGCTCCAGTGTGCAGCAGGCATCCTGCCCCGTCCAGAGTCTGCTGTCACCCAGCAAGGCCATGCTGGGGTGGTCAATGATCTCAACTGGAGATCCTCTGCAAAAGTAAAAGAGCCGCACTAAATCAAAAAACAGTTTGGCCTTCCGACAAGTGAGAATGAGCAAAACTCCAACAGTCTGTACTAAAGCTGATGTCTTGTATTCCTGTAATTCAAGAGACCATAAATGATCATGTATCATTATTTTGAGGAGGGTATAATATTATTTAGGTAGAATTTACAAAATAATATGAGGAATCCTAGAGATCTAACCAAGACTGAGAGATTTGGGTGTCACAGTGACATTTAAAGTTTATGGTAGATGAAGATTAATTTTGGATAAAGACAGGACAGATCTATGGTCTGAATTACTCATGTGAATGATAGGATCTAACATGCAAGAAAAAAAGCAAAACATAAAACTGTGAATAGCAATTAGAAAGAAACAACAGTCATGAAATAACAACCAATCTTAAATCTGAATAAAAAATTGGCTGGAAAAAAACTGGTTTTAAGTTCCTTAGGATCTAAAGTGATAAATAAAGATCTAAACAATGAAAAAAATTTCCCTTAAAAATGAGCATTACTGGCAGCCATATTTAACAGCTCAAGCCCCATATGCTCACTGGGCTGAAGGCTGTATTGACTTCCTGTCACAAGAATCTTCTGAATTTCCTGAAGTCAGTCAAGGTTGTATTCCTTTCAAGTGAGATTGAGCCTTGGGACCATTGTGGCATCTTCTATCAAGAGAGCAAGAAGCAGTTCAGCTGCACTATTGTTCTCTGCTGCCATGATTCCAGTTTTCTTCCCAGGTACTGGGAAGACCTGGGTGAAGTATTGTCTCTGCCTTTATTGGGCACTGCTCAGCTGAGGTGCTGCAACTGCTTTTATCATTGACTGTGTGCGGTGGTGGGATCAAACACCCCTGGAAGATGGTGGTGCTCTTCACTCAAACTGTTCTGCAGGTCAGGACAGCTGTGAAAAGGTGTTGCTTCCTCACACTCTTTTGGCACTCTGTAGGAAGGGGTTTTCACAAAAATGTGGAGTTTAGGGCACTGCTCCTCCCTGGGCTTCAAAATACCTCAGGCACTGCTGGCAGGTTCCTTCAGAAATTGCTTTGTAGTGCATGGCTCAGGCTGTGCATGCAAAGATGGGATGTACCCAGCACAATGGGATTCTGCTGAGGGCAGGGTCTCTGCGTGCTCTCACAGGGTGATACGAGTGATAATACTTTGCTTTTGCTCAACTTCTACAGGTTGCAACAAATCTCCTGGTATTTTAATAAAACCTCATAATTTTGAATTAAACCTGAATTCATCACTAAGAGAGCAGCACAGGATCTTTGTTTTTGAAGCTTCTGACAGGTAAATGGTCAACATGATGCTAAAGATCTCAAGACAGGGAGTGTGACCAATTTTCTGTATTCACTTTACTTTGATGAGAAATTAAGTTGAAAGTACTATTGCATTTGTAATAGAGATTCGGAAAGAATTTCTAAAGATACTTGCTTTGAATGACCCCTCCTTCAGGGTCGGAATAAATGTTCTTCAAAGGTGCCTTCCAAGCCAAGCAGTTCTGTGATTCATTAACAGTTCATGTGGAAGTGAATGATTGTGTGCTGGGAGGTTTCTGTCCCTCTTGACATCCTGTTACTGCTTCATAAACCTTAAGTGAGATCTGTATATGTGGTAGGACTCCTGGCTGCAGTCTGACAGAAATGAAACCCTGCACCTTATTTTGCCCCAGGGAGAACTTGCAGGTTACTACTTCACCTTCAGACATGTTTTTTCATGTCAAAGCAGGATTGAGTGTTTTCTGGGAAAAATCAGATGCTGCCTTTGCAGGAGCTGGGGCTGCTTATGTGAACCAATGTCACCAGTGCAGTGACAGAGAGTTGTTTCCTCCATGTTAATAATACAGGAGAGAATTTACTAAGAGAGTTGCAAATACTGCTAAAATGAGAGAGTATCCTAACTACATTCTTATAAGATGGTGTCTCTATTCTATCCAAATGGGATGCATATTTCAAGACAGGTTCAGAGTCCTTTATCTATTAAGTGAAGAACTTCCAAAAAAATTACATTTCATTTCAAAATCAGATGTCATTCCCTGTGAATATGTCAAACTCTTCTGACCCAATAAATTTGAAAATTCATTTGAACTTTAATTATTTTGAACAATCATAGCCACCTTTTTGCCTGCATCTGGAAATACAACAAATTTTTTAAAAATGAATATACAAAGAGAATGGTTTGTATTTTTTATTAATGGCTGTATATCAGAACACAGCAACATGCCAAAATAAAACAGTAGCACAGTTTGTAGTGTTTTTTTGGTTTATATCTGGTGAAATTTTAATTGATCAAATTTAACACTCAAACAGCCAAAGAATCCAGATTATTTCACTTAAAAAAAAAATAAGGCTTACAGAGTCTGGAAAATATCTTAAAATTAGTTTTCTGTTTTTACTGGCAAGTATGTTTTTAAAAATGCAAGTCTCTTCTTGTTTCACTGGTAGATTTAGTGGCAGTATGAACATTTAGTGATAATTACTTGGCAACCCAATTTGCCTAATATTTAGGAATACTTGTTTTTTGCAATCATGTCTACTCAAGCCAGCATTGCTTTATGCCTAACAAAACCTAGTTGCATATTTATTGTTTTGCACATGGGGCAAAATGTTCTCCAAGATCCTATGCTGCTATTTTGGGTTTTGATCATGGGGAAGTTGCCTGCTATGGGATACATGAGAAGCAATATTTTTCTGGGCCACTGTTACAAATCTTGAAGGTTTTTCGACTGACCATGACAGAAGTCTGTAAGGGAGACATCATTGCCCTGCCTAGGATTAGTTTTACCAGTGTGGGTCTTTCTGGAGCCTAGTGATGGGGAAAAAGCACAGTTTCTTTTAGTGGACATTAATTGGGAAGACAATTTAAAATGAGAATTGTGAGGTTTATATAATTCTTATTTTTACTGATGCTATTAGTAACTCCAGTTGTGCTCTCTGCAGGTAAATTGTTGAATTCCTAGGGAATTTGTCATGAAAAAGGACTGACAGATTAGGCCTGAAGCATAGTCAGGAGGTAGGGAAATACGTAAAGCATTCCCTATTTATTACTTGGCAGGGTTCTGCCTGCGAGATACGTACGCTGCAAAATTAATCACGCTGATGTTCTGGTCCTGCAATGCGTGGCTCCTGATGTACTTCACTGAGTTTGTAAAGTACTGGAAAATTCATGTATGCCAAAGAAAATACTTCATCTGAATGGTTGATCTAAGAACTACTGGCCCCTTCTGTGCTGACAGTAAGTACCATTCTCACCTATGATTTTGGGAGAAGCTGTGAATATAAAGCCTTGGCCCATGGCATCCTGGCCTGGATCAGGAATGGTGTGGCCAGCAGGAGCAGGGAGGTCAATCTTCCTCTGTACCCAGCACTGGTGAGGCCACACCTTGAGTGCTGTGTCCAGTTCTGGGCCCCTCAATTTAGGAAGGACGTTGAGCTGCTGGAATGTGTCCAGAAAAGGGGAACAAGGTTGGTGAAGGGGCTGGAACACAAACCCCGTGAGGAGTTGCTGCGGGAGCTGGGGCTGTTTAGCCTGGAGAAGAGGAGGCTCAAGGGGAGACCTTATTGCTCTCTACACTGCCTGGAAGGAGGCTGGAGCCACGTGGGGGCTGGTCTCTTCTCCCAGACAACCAGCGACAGGAGGAGAGGACACAGCCTTAAACTGCACCAGGGGAGGTTCAGGTTGGACATCAGGAAGAATTTCTTCATGGAAAGAGTGATTGGGCACCGGAATGGACTACACAGGATGATGCTGGAGTCACCATTCCCAGAGAAGTTTAAGGAGACTGGATGTGGCACTCAGTGCCATGGTCTAGTTGGCACAGTGGTGTTTGGTCATAGGGTTAATTCAATGACATCAGACATATTTTCCAACCTAATTGATACTGTGAGAAAAATGCTGTATAAATATAAATATAAATATAAATATAAATATAAATATAAATAGAAATAGAAATAGAAATAGAAATAGAAATAGAAATAGAAAATGTTTTCTCCCGATATTCTACTGTATTTTTAATCAAAGCTTCACAGAGTTGTTCAAACAGGAGTGTTTTAACCCCTCACTAAGACAAGAAGATTATTTTCCCAGGACATTATCAAAATTTTCCTTCAAACACACTTATATCTTCAAATGGAAAGTTTCATCCACTAACTCGCCTTGCAAATGGCTAAGTCCTACAACTTGTTGATCTTTTTTGGTCCTTGTTTTTTGTATTTTTCAAAGTAGTAGTTACATACTGGAACTTACAAAGTGCTGAGCACTGTATTCCCCATCAAACAAACCTCTTAATCATGCTCAGAAAAAAAGCTGCCAGATTGGAGCTTAATATCTGCACATCCTCTGTATTTCTCCAGCTGGGTACCTTCTTCCTTCCTGTGAAAAGGTGGATGTACTGCTATGACATTGAGTTTGAGCTGGGGAGATTCAAAGTCCAGTTTGATATGCTACAGCCTCATTTAATCATGGCTTTATTTAAAAAATTGTGGTAATAAATATTTTGTCTTTTTGATTCCGAACTCTTGGGATGGCATTTATTTCTTAGCTATATAAGACCATTAAGACCTTACTTTCAGATCTTATGGCATGTTGTAAAGAACAGCTATCACTTATGGGGCAGATGTTTAACCCCTGGGCTGACTTTGATTAGGAGTCCTATTACCCAGCTTTGGTGTAAAAATGTCTTGGGGGGACTTCTGCTCACCAGCTCTGTGCAGCACCGTGTAATTGCACAGCAAACAGTTTTGGTGCTCCAGATAAGATTTTATTCAAAGCCTTGTATTTCCAGATATGTAAAAGTAGGGATTGTCTTTACACACTTTCATTTTCAAAATGGCAATGCTTTAGACCTTTTAAAAGATGGATTCATATAATGAACATTCATTATGTCTACACTTCAAATTGCCACTTTCCAGCATTTGTTTCACTGCAAGTATAACTCACTTTCTCCTTACCTTTTTTAGCAATTGTCATAATTGTAGGGTATAATTTCTTTTTCTTTGCAATTCTGTATATTATCTCTCTATGAACCTACCCATATGAAATCTGTGTTGCCCTTCTGTCATTTGTTTCATTAAACACTAAATCAATGAACTTTAAGCAAGCCAAGGTTAGTAATGTATCATTAAGCATTAATCCATTAAACACCCAGGCTGTAAATCTACTACGCGCCTCTTTTGAAGAGGTTATAATATGCCATACAATTAATTATCTGGAACTTGAATACTTAATTTATGTGAACTGCAAAATGGAACTATTAGTTGAAAACATTATACTTCCATTATGAGCAGAAATGAAACAGATTTTAAGGTCTAAAACCCTTTTAGCAATCTCAGACGTAGCTTGCCTACACAGCACCTTCTGTGAAAGGTTTGGCTTGTAAAGACAAGCTTGCCTCAACTGCTCTGATAGCAGTGATTTACACCTGCTGGGTGGCTTCTCTATCTGTCAGCGTATCTACACATGAGCCAGTATGTTTTTCTCAGGCTCCTCACACACTCTGCTTCCTTTCCTAGTACAAGAGGCAGAAGTCTGATTAGCATCATACAAAGCAATGCACTGCTAAGCTGATGACAGATGAGTGAAGGCTGGAAGGCAAAACTGGACTCTCTGTTGGTTACCATTTCTGGAGGCGTTTCTTTCGTAAGCACAAGCCAGGGATAAGAGTTCAAAAGAAATGTCTTTGCTGTGCTAATGCACCTGGCAGCAGGTAGACTAGGACAAAAAAAAATCCCAAAGTGTATTTATATAAATAACTCTGGGCTAATTTGAAGAACTCAGTTTAATTTTCCATCTATGAGATCCTGATGCTGCAGCATGCTGCAGCATGTGATAACATTGGTCATGCTCAATCTCTTATCCTTTTGGTGTTGTACACAGAGTTTTCCTTAATAAGACTGAATAAAACTGGGGAAAACAGAGCCTAGAAGTAGGCATTCATCTTGGCTAGCTCACAAACCTAACCACAAAACTCTGCAGTATCCCCAGGAGGGAAGGCTTTGTAAGTAATATGTAAAAATATAGCTATAGATAACCATTAGAAAAGGTAGGACAAAGCTTGTAGGAGATACTGTTGTTTTAAAAGTACTCCACAAGTTCTCCTCTGCCATTTGTCCGTTCTTGGTTCATTCACAGAAATTTTTAGAGGTATATAATATATATATATAATACACATACACATAAATGTGTAAGAGGGCAAGGTTATTAAAATGATAAAATCATTTACATTAAAATTCACAAAGAAATACTTTTGCAAATGAAAAGTGAAAGTGACTTCATTCATGCCTAGTTTTTCTGTCATATGCTGTAGTCCCTGTAGATGTCCTACAGGAAAAAATGCATTATTTTATTTTGATGCTAGTACAGCCTTTTTGAAAGGGTATTGCAAAACTGGAAAAATAACGACTTCATTGAGTAGTTAACCTGCTTTTATCTAAATCCCAGATTTGCTGTTATTTAAGTTTTTGGTAAAACACTCCTTGTTTCTTTTTTTGCCAAAGGAAATGTTCATAAATAATTTGAAAACAACATGATGAAGGGCAGTGCTTCCTGTGACGCTTCTCACATACACCCCCAGCTGTTCTGTTGTCTTTTCTTGCTATCATCTGTCACCGGATGATAACAGAATAATTCTGGAGATACTTATAGTTTAATTAATTGGAGTGGGAGGGGGGATTGTTGCTTTTCCAAGGTTTTGTTTTGTGGTGGCAATTGCAAGGGGATCTATTACAATACATCTTTTATGGTCTTAATGATGTGGGCTTTTCTTTGCCACCTGTAATTAAAATTCATGAGGTAGTGGGTTAGGAGATATTAGAAGAAGGTCCCTGTGCAGAAATGTTACATACTGCAATCTAATTAATAGAACAGCAAGCCTTTAAAACTTACTGCTCTATTTGGCCATTTTATAGTAACTTTCAAACAGAAGTGCAGAGGGCTGAACACAGCCTTATTTTAAAACCAAAGCATCTCATTAAAGAAACTTACCCATAATAATTATAATTATCAATAACAGTAATTAACTTGGATACATCATTGTACATCTATGCCTCATGCTGACCATACTATGAAGTTTTCTAAAAGAATGTACTGCGTGAGCTCTTTTGATTTTCCCAAACCTCCAGGGATTTTCCCCTAAACAATGAAGATTTTAATAACATAAAATATAACGAATACCGAAAAACCCACTGGGTCTTGCCCATGTTCTAAAAAGGTGTATTTACTACAATGAGATTAAACACCTCTTAGTCCCCTTCAGTTCTGTTATTTTTAATGTTTTGGCAGATGATTTGGTTAACAAGGATGAACCACCTGGAAAATAGTCATTATCAGTTTAGTGCAACATCATAACCTTTCTCTTCACTGCAGATGTGGGGTAAAAAATTGCCCACTGCCCTTCTCAATAGTCATCTCTTGGTGTGACTGGTTTCTAGGTCTCATGTGTTTCCAAGACAGAGAAGCCTACTTACTCTAATTTCTATTTCTAGCACTAAAACTGCAGTATTTCTCTCAACCTCTGACTATTTATCAGGCACCCTAAGACCAGGAGAGATTCACCCACCACTGACTTGTTCCTCAGAAGAGATTTCTCAGTGCATTCTGTCCCAGAACTCTACAGTGTTCACAGCTATTTTTTCAGGCACGTACCCAGGGAATTTTCTAGGCTGGGGAGTCTCTGTGCTGGTGGTTTAACCTCACTGGTAAAGACATAAAAGAACAGAAACGATGCAATTAAATGTATCTCTCTGCTGGGAAGGCATTATGCTTAAAGTATTGATAATTAAATATCTTTGAAAATACTGAGAGATGGGAGGCATTCCAGTGTTACTCCTCATTTCCTGAGTGCCTGGGCAGCACTGCACCCCTGTGTCCTTCTGACACGCGGCACCAGTGTGTCCTTCTAGCTCAGTTTGGGTTCTTACTTGTAAGCAGGTCTCTGACTCTCTGACATGATGCTCTGGAAATCTCCAGCCATTTTCTGCCTCCTTTTCCCAGGGAAGCACATTATTCCAGAAGAATGAGAATAATTTTATGTAAGTAACGGATTTCTGCCACTTTCTGTGTCCAGCAGCTCTTCAGAGTTTTGTAATCAGCTGGAAGGCAATTCAGTAAGATGCCTTTAGGCAATCTTAGACATTTATCATAAGATACAGCTGTATTTTAATTTCATTTATTTTAGGTTTTTATTTTGTGTACTGTGAAAACCTAAGATGAATAAAGCAAGTCTCATCTGACATGCATATTTTAGCTTATATGAAGTTCAAACTGTCTATTTATCAAGAGTCAAACAGCCCCAGCTCTGTGGATGTGTTATATGGCCCCAGTTCTGTACATGTGACTGACTTAGAGGCAGTAAAACTAAGGAACTGGATAGATTATTTTAAAATTCTTCTAGGACAGCAGAAGATGTTGTCCAGCTTGTCCCAGCCTGGAGCAGAGCCCATCGTGCTGCTGCTGTTTGAAGTTGTGTGTGTTTGGTGGGGTGGGAGAGTTGAGGCTGTGACTGGATTTAGCCTGTTGTGACAGCAGATGTTGCATGCTATTCCTTGTTTCTCCCTTGTCTGGTGCAGGAAGAGCCTGGCTCAGCTATCCCCCCATCATTTCCAGGAGCAGTGAATATCACTGGAGGTCTCATGTCTCCCCTTTCTTCCAGGAAGCTGCTAAATCCCCCTTAAACCAACAGAACTCAGGAAGTGCCATGTAGATGGCATTCAAAGGAAGGGGGGCAGCTCGAGTGCAGGGCAGCCTCTCTTAGCAGCATTTTACAGTAATGGGAATTGCACCAGCAGTTCCCAGTGCACTATGCAATACTAGAGCACTCTGATATCTCTGTAAGCCACTGGGAAGTGGGGTTTGGACACTTGCTAGTGTTAGGTCAACACTGAGATTGAAGTTAGATCCCTTAAACTTCCAGTTTTCCATGTGACAATTTTCCAGTACCAAAGGCCAGTCAAATGAATATGGTAATAGTGAAGACAGCTTGCTATGATGGAGCAACATGGTTAAAAGAACATAAAATTTTAAAAGAGGCAACAGAGCATTGCCCCTGTAGGTAAAAGCAAAAATAGAACCAAAACCAGAACACACACACACATCTGACAATAGATGAGATTTGTGCCTGAAAATATCTTTTATCCTCCCACAGAGCCCTCTCTTAATTCTTTCTGAAGAGTAATAGATTAAAATTGATCCAGGAAAACTTACTAATGATTTAATCAAACTTGCATCCGTACTCCATGTTTCTCAACTGAACTAATTTGAATGCAAAATAGGAATCAAAGTAGTGACCATTGTGCATAGGAAAGAACAAAGACAGATTTCATTTTATGTGCATTGCAGGTGTTTGGAGCAGCAATGAATTTAAGTGATCAACAATCTATGTTTGGTTCAGGGCACAATGACATACTTCACAAGATGTGTCACAAGTCAGATTCTTCTGCTGTAATTTCTAACCTCAGTTTTAAACACTGTCAGCATCATCTAGAATTTAGAAAAATAAGAGCAACTCATCACCATGCCAATGGAACAAAAACTGCTGTATGATTTAAATACCTATAGCTTCATCATTCACTCAGTTGTATGCTTTCAATTTGCTAAGCATGATGTTGGTGATTAAACTGGTGCATAATTATTAGCAACAGAGAGACTGTTGTCAGAACTCACAGTCTTCTGACCAGGTGCAGGCTTCTCGGATTCAGTCAGAGCCTGCCTGTCAGTTTTATGAACAATCTAGCAAAATAAGTGACTGATTTCCTACTATCATCACAGAGGCAGTTTTCAGCAGATTGTCACAGTAAAGCTCTGTTTCTGAATAGTGTAATGAACATTTTGATGTTTCCAAAAGCAATTTTTTATATATAGACAAATGTGAGTGTAAAAGATTTAACAATCTGATCCCAGTATCTGTCTCTCTAGCTCCTTATCTGTATCCTTTCGTTAATATCCATCTATTTCTCTCTAATGTCAAAGCCAATCAAACACTTTGTGATAATGCAAACAGAAATGAAGCATGGCCTGCTAAATTAATCCAATGTGATGAGGACTTCAAAAGATTAAATTTCTTTGCTCTGTTCCTTCAGCACACTTTCATGATCAAAACTTAGATGGCTGGTTTGTCAAATGTTTATCCAAATCTCAAATTTAGACAGGATAACATAGTGTGCATTGCAAGAGCAATGAGTTTTTGCTCCCTACAAGGACTCTGGATTCAGCGTGTCTCTGTAGGGCTTGACTCTCATGTCTCTGCTGGTGCCCTCAGAGATGATGGCTCATTTGCTGAGCTGGTAGATGCAGGAGTTTTACCTTGTAGAGCATGGAGAGATCTGTCTGATGCTTTCTGTCATTCCTGACAAGGGGCTGACTTATGGTCACCTCTCCTAGGTACATCCCTCCTCTGGTTTTTGTACTTGCTGCTACTTCAGTAGTTAACCATTGGTGTAGGAGCATGGATCAAGAGCAGGATCCCTGCAGCCAGAGGATGGCAGGGCACATCCCTTGGCTCAGGCTCTGGCATCTGTGAGCACTGCCTTTGTGCTCCACCTGGGCTGGGGGCTGCAGGAGCCAAACTTTGGGGTGCAGCACTGTCCCCATGTAGTATGCAGCATCATGGCATAGCAGCCACCCAAGTCTTGGTCTGCACCTACTTCATGTCCTGCCAGGTCAGAAATGACAGCCCTTGCTCTGGAGAGTGGCAGCCAGTGTGGAAAACTGCACAGAGCTGAGTGACCAGATCAGTTAAGGGAAGACTCAAGCTGGTAACCTTGGTTTGGACAAAGCATTTTTAGAGGATGAGACTCTGTTTTCTGCAGTGTGCCCTCACTTCCATCCCTTTCTCACTGTAATTTGCTTTGTAGTTTTGCAAAATCAACCTAAATACACAAATATAATAAGCATCCATTCTTCAGTGAGAAGAGAAACATTTTGTCAATCTGCTTTTAAAGTGTTATTTTGCAGGATAAACAGTACCATGTTGGAGAAAGCAATCTATAAACAGTGTTTTCCTCTTTCACCATATTGTAGTGTAAATTCATTACTGGACTTGACATTTCTGCCCCTCCTTAAAGGTATTCATCTGCTGTGCCAGTATTGGAGATGAATAGATGCTGAAGCTTTCAAGCGTGTCCTACTTGCTTATGAAATAGAAATAACTAACCAGAAACTCATGTACAATAATTATATACTAACAAGCCTGTTTACTCTTCATCTCCTTTCGAAATATGTGCCCTGCTACTCACAATTTTATAAACACAACAGTAAATAATTTTGAATGTTTTAAAAATAGGTCATAAAAACATTATAATTTCATTTAATGCATATCTACAACAGTAGGAAAGAGTGGGCCATGTTCTTCATCACTGGAGGGAAGCTAGCAAAGATTAACAAGACCCTACAGAACAGCTATGTCCTACCTTTTTTGGCGGGGGGGAGGGGGGTAATGTGTTTAAACTAAAAAAAATTGCTTTAGCTGTAAAAATAATTTTAAATATTGATAAAATGGGAGGAAAAACTTTAAAATTGTATATTTATGGAATGGATTAATGTTTTATTAGTAGTGACTTCAGTTCTGATTCAAGTAATTTTAAACTTAAATCAGTCTAGCTTTTTGCTTGAAAAACAATGTTGCATTGTAAGTCTTGTGATATTGTGTTAATCTCACAATATTTTAACTGCAGGTACTACTGGAAATTAATGTTTCCATTGAAACAACTCTTCCTTTCCTGGTAGGAACAGGAAATCTTTCCAGTAAAAGGTTTTGCAAAGCTGTGGCCCTTTGAATGTTGTAAGCCCGAAATAAATTGAATCACAAAAATTGGACTTTCATGGATCTTAAGATGAGAGCTTGGAAATGGGTTTTGTGAAGGAATCATCATTCTAAAATAAATGGCTTAACACCTTGTTAAGGGAAATATATCTGTCAGCTACAGTTTCTACTTCAGCTCATCAGCAATGAGAAGATGAAGGAGCAGGCTAGTCTGGAAGCACAGAGGAAATTATACCTCCTGATGTTCTCCTAAATTCTCATGTTTGTAGTACTTCACAATTTTTAGTGTAATATCCTTGCAACATTCCTTCTGAAGTGGAGAAGAGCCACGACTCATTTTAATGATGGAAATTTGAAAACAGGGAAGCTGAGCTCCTTTGATTCGGATCAAGCAGATTGTTTAGGGTCACAGGAGAGATTTGTGGTGAAATGGGGAGGGAAGGCAGGTTGTTATAATCCCCAAGCTCATGCCCAGGTGGCAGGGCCATATTGTCTTCCTGGGAAATTGCTGGATCTGGTCTTTAGCTCCAAATCGTTCATATTGCAGCCAATAATACCCATCTCTAACACAGCAGCTTCTCCTGAGCTACACTGAGAAGACAGGCTCTGAAGAAATGGAAACATTTTAAAAGCCCTGGAAGAGGTTGCCCTGGCAGATCAAGCCTTGTGTCCAGCTCACAGGCAGCTAATCCTCAATGTAACTCAGCGAAGAGGGTGGAGGAGGGAGGAGTATTGGTTTATTAGAATAATAAACTCAGTGGTCCAGTTTCCTTAAGTTCTGCCTGAAGCTGGAAGATGGCAACCTCAAGTCCATCTTCTCTATAAAGTCAGAGGACAGAGAGATAATCTCTTAACTTGGATGGCCCTGACTACCTGCAGAGGTGTGTCTACCTTTTTTTCTGTGAGGCCTTTCTTGATCACTGCATGGTTGATACACGACTCCTGCAGCACAGACAGCTCAGTGGCTGAGCTAGGTTTCTTTCTGCATAGGTTACAGTGTTAGAGTTATGTCTTTCCTTTCCCTGGTGTGTAATGTAGCTGTCTCTGGGATGCAAACAGGAGAGATGACAGCAGCCTATGCTGTAACTTCATGGCTGATGCATCCACAGTCAAAGTACTTTGGTGTCCCTTTTTGACTGAGAATTCAAAACTCATGTTTCTGATTTTCCTGTCCCCAAGGGTCCATAAATAGTGAGTATGTTGGTGTCCTGACTCCTGGGAACACGCACTGCACCCTACCACAAATGCCTGCACTAACTGAGAGTGACATGGAAGAAGGTGAGGGTACCTGTGTGCACCTGAGCTGAGAGAGCAAAACCTTCACGTGGGTGTTCTCAGGCTTCTGATTGCCAACCAACATGATTTTCCACATACCACAGCTACATATTTTACTTCCAAGGGTTACTCAATATGCTTTAGGAAAATCTGTAAATACTTGAAAACAAGTAGTGAAAAAAATCATACCAGGAAAGCTTGAGGAAAAATAGCCGGCTCTCAACACATGATCACCATTATTTTTATTTCAAGGTTAGCAATATAAAGAGAATTTTTTTGTCATTTCTTGCCTAAAAAATAGCTGACTTCATCATAATTTCTTTCCTGGTTATTCTTTGAAATAAGAAATGGAGGAAAAGTGAGAAGTGGGAGGAAAAGAATAGGTTTGCAGTTGACTTGGCAAACATTTTATCAGGTCCTGTTGCAGCAGGACAAGGAGTAATGGTTTTAAGCTGAAGAAGGGTTGATTCAGATGAGATGCAAGGAAGAAATTTTTTACAGTGAGGGTAAAAACACTGCTCAAAGAGATTATAAACACCCTATCTCTGGAAACATTCAATGGATGTTGAATGGGGCTCTGAGCAACCTGATCTAGTTGAAGATGAGCCTGCTTATTGCAAGGGAGGTTTGATAACATAGCCTTTAAAGGTCCCTTCCAACCCTGACAATTTTATGATTCTATGACTTGAACAGTTCTAAACGATGTTTTCATTTCCTCTGCTTATTTGCTCCCAGGAAGAGCTCAGACATAAGCAATCTACTTACTTTTATTCTATTGAGTCAAAATACCAGGATAATTGTACCTGGTGGCAGACGTGGTGACTTCACACACTTTTGCAGGCACACATACCTGCTCCAAGCCAGAATCTGTTCCTACCTACTTCACTCAATACAAAGTTTTAAACAGATTATTAGAGAAATACTTTATTTCAAATATGTCAGCTAGTCAAGGATGTTTGCTCTTTCTAGTGGCATATTTTTAAAAGGTAGGGAAATAGTCTTGTTATCAGAGGTGTATCTTCTCACTTTAAGCTGGAAAGAAAGGGAAAACTAAAGGGAAAAAAGGGGAAAGATACTTTTTCCAAACAAAAAGGCAGGTGGCAATTTTTTTTAAAAGACACCACCAAGCAAACAAGAAATTCAATTCAGTTTTTATCTCTTAATGCCAGAAAGCAAGGAAGGTTCCATTTGGGTCAAATGTATGAGCTCCATGTCTGGCACAACAAACAAATGGATTTGTAATTTATCCTAGAAACTGACTGGTCTGATTGAAAATAATGATGTCTGACAGTGCAGGGCCAGTGACTTGGCCTTTGTTAATGCACAGCTAACCAAGAACTACCATGCACAGATACTGGAAAACCAATTAGCTATTCTAAGAAGTTCTGGCAGATAAAATGCCCTGGTTAATCACACAAAATATGTGTAGTCCCTTATTTCTGTAACTCCTGTTTGAAAATGATCACTAATACTTCTGAATGAACTCATTTAGTTGCTGGATATCCCAGCAGGGCTTTTTTGGAGCCAGATATAATTTGAATATCATTTGATATATGAATCCTTAGGAAAAGACATAACTGTGCATATAAGCTGATGTCAAATATATTTATACACATAAAATGTGTACGTGTAAGAAACAAAGGAGGCTTGCTTACTCTGCTGCATATCATAGCAGGCTGAGGATTATTAAATTACAATTGCTACATCATGCTAAATTATTTTTTATTAGCAGCTTACTAGAACATTTTACTGCCAAATGTGCTGTTTTATCTCCTGTATGTTTTTAGTGCAGACATACTAGTATGGAAATGCACTAGTCCTTAAATAATTTAAGCAACAGAGGTTTACCCAGCCTTCAGATGACTTGTTTGACAAAAATTATAATTGCAAAAAGAATTCAGGTGCTCTTTCAGTGCACGAATACTAAATAATGGAGTCCCTTCTTTTCCTCCACAGAATCAATAGGAAGCAAAGGAGAAATATTTCCCTGAAGGGAAATCACATTGAGTGTTTGGCAAATATGTTTGTTTATGCAGCTGAAGGTGAGAGAGATCAAGAAGAATAGGTAGAAGAGAGGTTTAAAACCAGCCAAGATAATTCAGGAAGATGAATACATAATGCACATCTGGTTATGGGATTTGAGGGTCCCTTTTAAATAGTAATTTTCTTCAGTGAAGACACTCAAGCCAGAAAAACAGCTGTCTGTCCTAAAGAGGGAAGGTGTCTATCTGCCATTCATCCACATACAAACACTGCCCATTTGGTCTGAGCCTTTCCTCTCAGGCACAGGTCTTCTTTTCTCAATCTGGCAGGAAGGAAGAAGTTACTGCAGCCCTTGAGAGAGTGAACTTCCCTCTTCTACTCATGAGTTCATGCCTAGTGACTGGAGAGAAAGAGCACCTGCACTTCCCTGTTTTCTGCCTGCACCTCTTCACTGGCTCTCAGAAAGGGCCACCCAGAGATCAGAGGCTCTGCTTGGACCAGGCTACACAGTGACTTTGGTCGGGTTGAAACTTTTTCCTCTCCAGCCACTTGATTGAAGGTCGGAGTAGACAGGGGACAGCAGACAATGGTGCAGAGAGCTCCCAAAGGAAACATGCTGATTAAAAGCAAATGCCTGTGTTTTCTTCTCTTTTCTCATGCTGAGGATTTGGCCATTCATGGATGTTTCTGTTGACATTGCTGAAGCACTCCATTTCTCTTTTTTATTTGAGCTGAACCTGAAGGCATGCTGGGCTACCATCCAGAAAACAGCTCATGAACACTCACTAAAAATATATTCTGGTACTGTTATATCCAAACACATCTGTCCAACAGATACTGTTGCACAACAGAGTTAGCAGGCTGCCAGTTGCAGCCCTGGAACCCAAGAGTTGTCACTAAGAAGTTGATTAAAAGCACAGGAATGAAAGCACATGGGGAGCCTGTGGTTTCTACCATGGACTCCCACTCTACAGGTCTCTCAGAAAGAGCATGGAAACCCTTCAGGCCAGGACTGGGAGGAAGCAGCTATAACAAATTTAAACCTGCAACAAATTCAAACCTGTCTCTGCCCTGTTCTTGCAGGCTGCCTTTGAAGTTCAGCCACTGAGGTTACGGTGAGGGGAGCACCCAAATGTAAAGGTAAGAGTGAAAGGGGCTTCTTGCAGCACCAGGACCACAGCCCGGTCCTGATGCATCTTGCAGGTTGATGCCAGGATGCACCACTGCTCCTGCTGTGTGTCTTAATGAAGTGTCACAGTACTTTGCTTGGGTAAACATTGCCATAATATAAACAACTCTCTGTCCTGGAAGAGATGTTTTGCAAGCATAGCTGGTTTTCAAGCTTTTTCTTAAATGGGTGTACAAGATATGAAGAGAAAATAAATGCACAAACTAATTGCAAAAACCTCCCACAACAATCCAAAACCAAACCAAACCAAACCAAACCAAACCAAACCAAACCAAACCAAACCAAACCAAACCACCACCAACAACAAAACAACAACAAAAAGCCATGCCAACAACAAAAAAACAAAACAAAGAGAGAATCTAGGCAGGTTCATATCTGCCTCTGTTCTTGGAAATAGTTTTAAGATGTTAATGAATTGATCTTTGTTTTTTTTCAAGGAAAACATGTTCTTTGTATTTTTGCTATACAAAACAATGAGAGAAAAATGTATTCAATTTTGCCTCACTCAGCCTTAACATAAAATTGCTTAGTGTTGTCTCTAATAAAACTGAAAATGAGGAACAAAAGTACAGATTGCTCTGTGCAAGGTCTAATTTTTTTTGTGTGCATTATATTAACTATCTCTGCTCAATTTTGTGATAATAAGGCAAATAAGGAAAAAGCCTCAGTTGAAAACCCCAGCATATAATCAGCAATTACAAGTGGGTAGTGCTTCATTGTAGCGGTTTTTATGATCATTATGGATGTTAAGAGTCTTGTTTAAATATTTGAATGTGATTTCCTGGAATCAGTCAGGTACCCTCTTTGTAATGACTATTGATGGAGCTGTCTGTGCACTCACTACCCTGTTTTTGAGACTGTGGCCTCTGAAACCTGCAATGCTAACTTATCATCTGCCTCTGTGCAGGGGACACTTTCAGCCAGAGGTGGATAATGGGGTCCCAGGGTGGCTCCACTACAGGAAAGCTCTGTAGAGTTTCTAGAGAAGCAGGGATACTTCTCCTATAGCTCTATAGGGAGATCTGCAGCTCCCCAGACTAAAGTTTAGCAAGACACCAGAAGACTGTGGTCTCACTCACTCAAAATTAATCATGTCCTAGAAATTCTGGGAGACAGTCTAACCAACTCACACTGAGCTGGAATAAGGAGATTTGTATGCTGCAAAAACAGACAAATAAAGGAATTTCCCTCCCTGTTTCACTTTCATAACTCCTAAGATTTAACAGACCACAGAGATGATTATAGACGTATTTAGCATAAAAAAGAACTGATAAAGAAACTCTCCAAAGTTTAAATGCAATAGAATTGTTATGAAGGACCACTCAGGTTCTAAGAAAAGTCTCTAGTATGGAGAGCTGAAGACTTTCAGAGCATTAATGAACCTCTCCAGAATACAAAGAAGCTGAACTACACCTTTGAAATACCAGTTAATATTGTGGAAATTGGTTACTTCCTTAAATATCATAGCCTTTTAAGTCCTGCCTTAAGCACTTAAAACATTCTACTGTTTGTAAAAAAAAATAATAATTATTTGTTAATTGATTGTGTAAAATGTGGTAGGTAACTTATATGCGGGATCGGGCTAGGGGGAAAAAAAGTAGTCTATTTCTAGCAAATGCATTAGTGCTACAAGGAAAACGGGGGGAAGGTTGTTTTTTCTTGGTCAAAGAAAAAGAGTGAAGATGTCAAAAAGGAACTGAAAACTTCCAAAGAAATTGCTTGTGCACAGAAAGGAATCATGGTATTTTAATGCATCCAGCATCCAGAAATTTTACACTGTGCTAGAAAGTGCATGCATAAGCCCACACTCATGCAATGTGCAAGTCTAGGAAAGGTGCAGGTCTATCTAATGTGACAGAAGCAGGCTTTCTCTTTATATGGTTGATAAAGACTCATTTATTTTACCCTTATGCACTTCGTCTATTTGTATCTTGGCTGTACTTCTGCTTGCACCCTTCATTTGCACCACCAAACATCCTGGATTGCAGCTGAAAAATATCATGTGCCTGAGTGCCATACACTTCTGGGGTGAAGGACACCTCTGGATCACCTCATCCTTTGCATGTTTCTGGAGTCTGGTGCTGCTCTGGAAATGTCCTTTTTTGGCGCCATCTACCATCTGCTTTTGAATCAAATTCTTCCCTCTGAACACCAGATCAGTGATCTATTTTCTCACATCAGCTGCTCCACTGAGTATTGCTGGGGAAGGGTAAGGGATACTTTCACTCTGGTGGGGCTGCAAAAAAATAACCCACCAAGGACAACCAAGGGAAAGAAGTAAAATCTATAACTGGATTGTGCCCAGGCACTGAATCATTAAGCACGAAAAATGAAAGAAAAAAAAAAAAAGATCTGTGAGTTGACTGAAAAGACCCATACCTCCAATGTATTTGGAACTGGCAAACATTTCAGCTGCTCCTCATAAAATGCTTTTGTCAATGGTTTACAATCTGTGCATTTGCTTCCTGCATGATGAAACCAAACAGAGATATGCACATGAGAAACACACATGCATTAAGCTGTCTGAGTTAAATTCATCCTTTGTGTAACTCCAGCAACATTTCTCTGTTGGATTTGAATGCTCAACATTTACAGAAGAATCTGGATTGAGTTGAACTTGCATGAACCAAGCCAAATTTGTAATTACAAGGCCTGGCAAGGCATATATCTCTTTCCTGCTTATTTTGTACTTGCCATTGTTAACAGCGAGTAAGTGCCTCTGTTATTCACACGCCAGTCTCAAATCTGTGGAGAATTTGGGGAGATGAGGAGCTTGATCTAAGAGAAATTGAAAACATAAGGCTCGAATTAAAGCACTCTGCAAGTAAAGTGAAGGTTTTTAACTATCAAAATGCAGGAAGCAGTGGGTGGCAGATAGTATTTTCCCTCCATTTAATTTGACAGTTTAGAATACCACTTATTGTTTTGTGAAGGAAATTGGTACATTCAGATTAAATCTTGAATTATATACCATGCAACACTGTCTTAGATATGGCTTCTTCTTTCATTACAAACTGCTTCTATGAGGAATTCTTCTTACTGCTTTTTTTCTAATATCTTCACATTATTTCTGTGCTCACACCCTTTATACACATATCATTCTGTACTTTTCAGTGTAATTTTTTTCTTTGTTTATCTGCTGCATGTTGTTGTCACAAACGTAGTAGTATTTACCCTTCCAGTAATCCTAAGTTTTGCCCCATAAATATGTAGTAAGGGCAGTAATTCCTACAGTCTGATCTGTTGTGTATTGCAGGCTGCAAGACTCTCCTGAGGTGATTCGTGTTTCATGTAGAGTACTGGCTTTTGAATTATATTCAGTCTTTGCTTAAAAACTTGTCTTGTCATAAGATGTGTTGATGTGTTTCACCACAACCAGTTTTTGCATCTTATTTCCATTGTATCTCCAGCCTTAACTTTCATTTACTTGCTTTACTTAGCCTGCTGAATTGAATAACCCATTAACAAAGTTGTACTCCCTTGTAAGTACTTACAAACTCTTCAAATTTCTTTTTAACCTTTTCTTGCATTAACTAAATAGATTAAGTTCCTGCAGTGTTACTAACAGATGCTTTCTCTTGTTCTTTAATCTTTCTCTGTGCTGCCTTGCTCCCTCTCATTTACAAATGTCCTTTCCAGAACACAATATTCCAGTTGTGATTACATCAATGTTCAGTGCAAAACCAGGACCAGCTCCACATCTTTTTAAGAGATCTGGGGCTCCTTTTTTGGCCACAGAACTGAACTGAGAACACATGTTCTTTCCTAGGAGTTATGTTCCTCCTTAGATGAGATCTCATATTCATAAGGAACATAGTTTCTCCAAATTGAATCCCTAGAGATGCCTTACTTCCTTTGTTTCAAAGACATATGACCACCAGCTGGTCTGATTTAAGTGTTTTTTATTTATGTCCACCTTCTCAGGTGGTAAAATTTGGCAAAGCATCGGATGTTTGCTTTTATATTTCCCCCTTTATGTATCTTTCTGTTGGCCTATATATACATGGGAGCAAGTGGGCAATTTTTGATGTTCAGTAATATCATACATCACTTCTGATGCATCATAAAGTGCTCTAAATCCCTGTGCATCAGCCATCCATCATCTTAATTATATATTCCTCACCCAGTCTTTGTGTTATCTACAGTTCTCATCAACAACAGTTTTATGCTTCCTTCCATGTCCCAAGCAAAAAAATTAACTGGTGTAGGACTGGATTCCCATTGAACTTCACTGAAAGCACACATCCCTGCAGTGCAATTCTGGAATGTGAGCACTTACCAGCTTTAATCCCTTTAACGTGTGTGGGGTTGATTTAGGGCATCCTTAATCAATGTTTTTTGCAATATATGGTACTGACTGTGTAAGATGTCTTGTGGAAGCCCAAATATAGTGACACCATTAGCTCTATCAGACAATTTGTAATCTCATCAGAGAAAGATATCAGGTTAGTTTTATGGATCTATTTGCCAAAAAACCCCACTGAGTGGCGATAATTACATTGCCTCCCTCTTATGCCTTACTAATTGGTTCCAGCATCAGCCATACCTTCATTTTGCCTGGGATTGATGATAGTCAGTCTAGAAATCTGGAATTGCCTGAGTTTTATCATTTATTCTCTCTCAATTTTTGTTGTTAATATTGGTGTTACCTTACTTTTTCTCATCTTCTTGAAGTTTCCTGTTATTACAAGATTTATGGAAAAGATCAACAGTAATGGTCTGGAGGGGCTTACACAGTCCTTTTAGACCCTCATATATTAATTTTGAAACTTAGTGCTATAAATATGTCTAAAATCAGTAGCTCTTATTTGACGTCTTGTGATGCACTGCTGGAGTGAAAATTGCTTCATGATTTTCTTATGAAATGATCACATCATCTGATCCCTGGCCAAAGATACACCAGTTATTTACTGAATGCTTCTGCCTTTTCTGGATTATTCTTGGCAATTTTATAATTTCCAGTCCCACTGTTAGTATTCCTTTTGCTCCCTTTATGTTCAAAATGTCTTTCTGACTATCACTAACCCTATCTACCACAGATTTGCATTCCTTACTTCACTTACTAGCTTTCTTGTTTTAAAAGTCCTAGCTTGTAATATCTATTCAAGTCTACATAATCAGCAACTATTTTTTTTCTTTTGGATTGTGGTTTTTTTTGTTTTTTTTTTCCAAATGTGACCTTTATAACAAGCAAGGATTTTTTTTGTAGCTGGTGTGATCTTGAACATCAATGGTAAGTCACCATTCACACTTTTATACCCAGTCATTTGGGCTCGTGAGGGTTGGCAACTTCCTTTAAAAGTAATCCAAATGAAGAAATTAAATAGGTGAAATAAAGTGAAATAAAAGTGAAGAAAGTGGAATAAAAGCAAGAGTTCTGTAAAGAGTATAAGATTCCAAGAGGTGTCACCTGTGAGAGGCTGTTCATCAGTGACTGTTCAGACAAGAGTAACAAGGGATGAGAAAGCAGTTTAGCTGTCTTGACAAAAGCTGTTCTGGCACCTTGTTTTTATAGCCAGAAAACTGGACCATGGTAGTTGAAAAAGCAATTTCCTGTGTGCTACCAACTATCTGATTTGGCTTAGGGAGACTTTGACTTTCACCCACGTATTGCTGCTACATGTACTTAAAAAAAATAAATCTAAAACCTGGGAATATAAACTCAATCGTAATATCATAATGGCAATGCAAATTGCATATTAATTTTGCACTGTCGGGTCATTACATCAAAAGCAAATGCGTCACTTCATTACAATGGTGAAGCTACCACAGCTGAACAGCACCGAGTGTAAAAGAGCTACAACAGGGACTGGTTTGATCATTGGTTTGACCTTTAAAATTGGATCACTTTTTAATGTGATTTTTCTTCTGCTCAGTTAGGAAAATAATTGTCTGGAAACTTCTGAGAAATGTGGAACTTCTCTGAACAATTAAGACCATAAAAAAATATACTGAACAGGTATCCAAGCAAATGCCAGAAAATCTTTGCAATTAATTGTGACAGTGTCACAAATATAACTGGAGAAATTTCAGGTGACTGCAAATCTCCATCAAGTCTTCTATGAAATAAATAAATTAATTGGAATATGCAGTTGAGATTTTGTTTCTTGAGAGCAATGCTTTGTTGGTTCAATTTGAACACAATGAAGTTTGCAAATGATGGCAGGTTTGGCAAGTACAATGGCAACACACCCAAAAAGAAGATGTACAACTGATTTAAAATACATGGTTGGAGAAAAATGCTGTGGGTATGGGTACATTAGGAAAATTAGATTTGTGGGTATTGTGGACATCTTTCCACCTCCTCAACGAAGTATATTTTTCTGCACTGATTTCTGATTATATTTATTTGATACTTTGATCTGTGTGTACAAATGATGAATTTTGTGCCAGTGTGTTGGTTGTGAATGACTGCTAAGCCTTTAGCACTGAGGTGACAGTCTTCCATTATTGGGAGGCCCACAAAATTGCTGGGAAAGCTTGTGTAGAGTGCTGGCATCTTAATCACATCAACTGCTTCAAACATACATGGGCAACAAATGGGAAGTAAAGGATCAAACCTGCATAAGCAACAACAGTGCTATCTCACATCCAAACCTTCCAGGATTCAAAGGACAAGCACCCTGAATAGCAAGTCTGTGCTTTGCCAGATGCATTTTACAGAGCAAAGGCTAAAAGCTATACTGATATGTTCTCCTGTGAAGCTTTGCTTGGAACTTTGGAAAATCTGAGCAGGGTGAACACGTGATGTGCTCTTTTCTCTGCAGACCATGCCCCCAGCAATCTGCAGAGCCCAGGTGCTGTGCATGTAGCAGGGCTGGAATCATGCCACCTTTGGCTTCCAGCCTACAGCTGGTCCCTTCATCTGACCCACTCTGATGCTTCCCAAAATTTGGTTCTAATTTGAGCATTACAGCTCTCCTTTGTCTTTTCCTACTTTGGGTGGAGGTTACCATATTGCTTAAAGGGAGCCAGAAGTATTTCAGTCTGTTCCCTCTCTCATGGGAGAATGTAGAGAGAAAGACATTTCCACAAGATCTTAAATATAATCATGATGATTGGGTAGCTTCATATTTTCTTACACAATCTCTCTGCAGGCAACAATTAACATGTGAGAAGACCACAGATAGGCCAGCAGCACCATATCACGCCTCATTGTCTTCTATTTACATGAATAATATCACTGCTAATTTTAATAAAATTATGTTTGAATAATGTATGATCTCTATATTTTAAGATGGCATTGAGAGAGTAGGATCTCCTGGAGGATTCCCAGTTATAATGGACCTGTATCTTAGGTAAATTGCTCTTCAGCCTCCTATCTTTTTGATTTGATGATAAGGAGTGTCTGAACCAGTCCTTAAACCAAGATTCTACTTTGCCTCTGGATAACCAAAGCTAGCAGAGGGAAATCCCATCCTTTATTATCCTGAAATTAAACAATCTATTACCCCTTCTCCAGGCTTAGATCTGCTTTCAAAAAGTGCTGCAACTTTGGCACTTAGGGTTTCCTGAGCTGCACACCCTGACAATCGATAAAGCTTGTCACACACAACATGCATCATGAGACCATAAAAGAAAAAGTTAACGCTCAGCTGTGTCAATGTTGCAGGACAGGAAGCAAAAATAATTCTGACTGTGCATGGACTGTGAATTTGGTAGGAGAGAAAATGGGGGTTTTTGAGTATAATATCCACATTTTAAGCAGACGGATGTTTTTCAGCTCCAGTGCCTTGGATGTAGATGAATTCACTTCTGTACACATATCAGTATGTGGTAATATTCTGCAAATGAACACACATAGCAGGCTTTTTCAGAAGCCTTTGCTTCTGAAAGATGTCTTTCTTATATCTGCCTCTCCGATTTACTCCCTGCAGGTAAGAAGTGTGGCAGTTCTCTGTGTGTGTGTGATTGGATTTTTCAGTCCTTGGCACAATCTCATCAACCTCTGATATCTCTTATGTTTCAGGCAAGTCTTTGTTGCTTCAGTTTCAGGCAGAGTCACTCAGCACATCTTATAGTACAGCCTGTCTGGATTTCTCTCACTTTTCCTCCTATTTCCATCTTTAATAGGATTGAAGTCAAGACATATATTGAAGCAGAGAATGATTAATTCTAGTAATTCTGGCTGTCTTTAAGTCATGACAACTTTGCCAAGTTCCTCATCTTGCACACATGAAAAATCACTTTCTTTCAGTGTGGAGAATTTGTTTATTTCGCTTTAGATGCTTAATTCATTTGCTTTAAATGACTACCTTCTTGTAAGCTGTTCCATGCTGACTTTGGTCTCAGCAGTAGATGTGTTGCCAGAGGTAGCATTCAGATCTCCATCCTACTAACCTGTCAGGGTTTTTTTGTAGTCCTGAGGGAATAGAAAAGAGAAGAAGTTATAGGAAAACAAATGTCATTACAGTTGCAAATATTTGGTTTGGTTTGGTTGATTATTTGAGTATTACTGTGTTACTGTCAAAACTTTTCACTACACCGTATGTACTCAGGACAATTGCTCATGCCCCTCTGACCCTGTTGTAGTATTTCATAAGTCTCTTTGGCTGCATTTTCTGGAAAAGAAAAACAACAACTTTCATTATGAGATTCCAGCAGGCTTCATTTTTCGTGATTTCCAGTCATATGTTGCTGTGATTGTGAGTCAAATGCTTACAGGGCTTTTGCTGTGTAGCTATGAAAAACATTGCTTTAAATAGCAAAGAATTTATTTGTTTTACGTCTTGGGTCTGCAGCTCACAGTCAGGTAGTTGTACACGAGCCACTTTTGCATCACCAGAAGAAATTCAAGCCAAGGAGAGCTGATTTTCCCTTCCCTTGCCTTCCCTGCTGGAGGCAGGAGGTGTCATGCAGATAGGTCAGTGGCTCAGTGTGGTAGCTTGGTGCCTGTGGTGTCACATCACCATGACATGTGAAGGCACTCCCTGCCTCAGTGTGTGAATCACAGGCACAGAGTGGTTTGTGTTGGAAGGGGCCTTAAAGATCATCTAGTTCCACCCCTCTGCCATGGGCGCCTTGTCCAGGTTGCTCAGGGCTCAATCCAAGTGGGCCTTGAACATTTCCAGGGATGGCGGATCTGCAACTTCTCCGGATAATCTATGCCACTGCCTCACCACCTCAGAGTGAAGAATTTCTTCACAATATCTAATATAAACCTACCCTCTTGCACTTTAAAACCATTAAGCCCTTGCCCTGTCACCCATCTCCTTGGGATTAGCGCTGGGCTCTCCTGGTGCTGCAGCAAAGGTGACAAAGGGGCACAGGCAGTCACCCCAGGGTGGTAGATGGTGCCAGTTGATGATTTCATTCCTGCCCTATAATCCACAGCATTCCTGCTGTGGGACTGCTGCAGGACACTGCTGATCCTCGTAGGTTGCTCTAAGATACAAAACCTCAACTGCTGGTTAGGATGTTCCTAAACCAGTTTCATAGAAGTTGGGAAACGCTTACTGGGGAAATAACATGAAATGCTTTTCCTGTTCCAATAGTTCTAGAAATCAGCTTTTATATTTCATTGAGGGAAGGATAGATGCACCGTTGGTTTAATCCAATAACTTCTTAATTTCTCTTATATTTTCATGTTGTTTTACTCAGCCAGGCCCTACTTTTTGGTGGAGTATTACAAATCATCTTAATGCTTGCTGGACTTGCAAGGATGCCTCTTGAGAGAGGTACTACTGCTAAGCAGACAGGAAGGAGGTTTGATTTACTATTAGAGGGTGTTCTGTTCAACTCTGACTGGTAGGTACTGGCAGAGGTGAATAAAACTCCTGAAAGGGGCACATAGGATTTGAAAATGTGGTTACTGGTGTGAAGTATAAAAAGCACAATGAAAAGCTTTTCTGAAAGTATTGCTAAGAAGATTGAAATCAGCAATACTGTAAGGTTTGTGAGAGCCTAATTTTGTGAGATTAACAGCCCCATTTCCTGTCCAAATAGGTTCAGATAAATTCATGCGACTACTGAATAATTATGCACTGCTTATCTGACTGAACTTCTAGTCCTAAAGATTCAGCATTTCTGGAAGGTCTGCTCGGCTATGGAAACCTTTAGAGAGACATTTTAACTGCAAGAGCACAGGCAACATCAGCTGACAAAATCTGACATTACCATGTCTCTAGTACCACATAAATAGTTCCGGGGGCTCCAGTCTTTAACACTTGCTCCCTACTAGGAGCTTGATCTTGTTCCCACATATGAAACAGGGACTATTAATGAGATATTATGGAATGGCTTTTTAGGATCACTGATGCACACGGCCTTACTTCATTACAGTGAGAAAATGACATTATGCATATTCGTAATAATGCAGAACAGCTTTAGTTCTATGCCTGATACAGAACATGTGTGATAAATAATGCTCTGTCCAAAGTTAAGCACACTAAATTTTGTTTTAATTGAGGCAAATATCATGCCCCTGTTTAGTGCAATTGAACATATTACCATTAATAAATGACTTGAATTTCCTTTCACATTTATGGTGCTTGCAGTACAATATTTTCTTTTAATATGTTGCTATATTGGAAGCCTTTCCATTCTTAGTATCGTCTGAAATTTGTACTATAAATTGCTGTCTATTGAATCTTTAAGTGTCATGACATTAAAATGTGGGAAAATTTAACTGTCATGTTCCTTTTCATTTTCTTTCCCCCATCAGTTCTGTACCTGGTATTGATACCTGCTCAGAGCTTTGAAGCACCCATTTCCCTCTGTACGTAGTTAAATAGCTCTTGATTCATTAGTTAGGGTGTTAACTAGGAGTTGCACATCTGCAAGCCTGGCAAAGAGAAAATGTGGATATCTAAGCTCTGCTACCGCCAAGCTATGCCTGAGTCTTTCTGCTCCCTCTCCCAGGCTACATTCTTTAATTCCATTTGGTTCTTGCTGTCTTCCTCCACCAGCTTTTCTGAGTCTTACTAATTTCTTTCCAAATACCCTTGCCATTTTCTATTTTACCTTTATGGCCCATCTTAAAGCTGCTTGTGGAAAGTGCAGCTCTGCCACTTGCCAGAACACAAACGCCTGCCTGCTTCATGCAAGGACAGCAACACTGGGCAAGTATCCAGGCAAGGAATCATCAACTGGTGACATCAAAGGTGCAGGAGACCTTGAATTGGGAAACCAGTTGTAAAACACCCATTAAGATCACCGAGACCCAGAGACTTGGTTCCCCATGTATGCCAGAGCCTATGTATGTCAGCAACTTTAGGAATAGGGTTTATTTCATTAATATAAAAATGCCAGTGTTTTTTGCATTGACATTATACTGATGATTATATCCAAAGGACACTTTATAAATTATTTAAGGTTAACATATTTATTAGGGCAGAAATTGGATGACCTTGTATGGATTTGCAGTATTTCAAAACAGAAAAAAGGAGTTTTTTTAAACAGGGTGTTGCAAGGTGGGTCCAAACATAAAGGTTTCTAAATTCAAGAAAAATACAAGGTATGTGCTTTTCCTGAATGATGAAATGGGGCATAGGCACATATCTGGAGCTGAGCAGTGCCTCAATACTGTTACAGAGATAGGCACTATGGGAAGCAGTGTATTCAAAATTGTGGGTTCAGTGTTTTGGACTTCCCATACTAAATGCTTAAACTGTATGGAAAGAAGTGTCCTCCTGGAGGTGCAGTGGGACAGGTAAGGTGTGACATCTCATAAACCTTTAGGCTGCTCAGGATCCTAATTCAGCACAAGCTAGGAGATGCTTCTGCATCCAAAGGGATAGCACAACAAATGAGTTGATGGAGTCACAGTGCTCCAGGGGAAAAAAATTTCTCCCCAGATCCTGCCAAGCAGCCTGCAGTTGCAGGACCTGCTGTCTTGTATGGGAGGCAAAACTGATTCCTTCTCTCGCATTACAGAGAGAACTTTCCTCAGTCATGCTGTGAAGCATGATTATTATCAAACTGACTCTTACTGTGGCCTGCACCTTATTCTTTGTGGGTAGCTGCTGCTCCAGACCCAGAATTTGGTAGGACTTAGCAAGTGTGATCCTTTAATCATTTCCTGTGACGGAGAAGCTTACTCCTTGTACCTCATCACTAGGAAAAGAGAAAGGATTTTTCCTGGAGATGTCAATGTGGCAGTGTGACATAATGCTGCACCAGACACACATACCAAGGAATGTGGTGATGGGGGAATGTCGTTGCCTCCTTACAGCCCAAGTAAGTGTGTAGACACCAGACTTCATGTTTGTCTTGCTCTGTTGCTCGTCTGTTGGCTTTTTCCTCTTTGGACTGCCTTGAAGACTGATAGTGTGGAAAGAGAGGTGCTAGTGGGAGAGAAGCAACATCAGTTAAAAGTGGTGAAAGAGTTTAATGGTGAGAGTCACCTCCAGCTCTGTGAGCTGGTGGGAGATGGTTGTGCTAGGATCATGAAGAAGCTGGTGAGAGCTGTGATTGTGGCACACCTTCCCAGATGCTTCAGTCTCCAGTGCTGTCACCACTTGTCCCCCACACCCCATAAAAGCCGATAAAATACTAGCTTTGGTTTAGGAATCTTATTGGATTCAGCATAGCAAAGGAAAAGTGATGGAGCCAGAGCACAGCTGCTCTTCAGAGCATTTGCAGTATCACAGGCATCTGGCTGTCACATCAGCTGCATCTGTTGAGCTGACGTAAGGACAACGTGAACACTGAATGTGCAGGAGCATGCTGGTGGGAGGACAGATAGTGTGGGGAAGCAGTGAGGCCACTTTGTAAGATGTGATGTTACCCTGTGCACAAATCTGCAGAAATTAGGAGCTAGAGCTGCTGGCTGTGGCATGGAAGATTATTCACACACATTAAAATTCTTCACTCAGTGCGTGATGTAAGACAACATGTAGTCTTGCTGTTAGGTCTGTGGCCAGTGCACTGTGGAGTCATGAAGATTTCAAAATACCTCTTGGTATTAAGCTTTCTGGAATTTTCTTTGCTTTCATGGATTGAAATGGACATAGTCTCATGAGTTTAGCTGCACAGCACAAGAGCCATCTATTTGCTAGTTTGGTTTTTTTTGGTTGCTTTTCCCCCCCCCCCTTAGATAATGTTGAGATTCTGTTTCTGGAGTGATGAAAACAAGTCCTGGCTTTGCTTTTGCAAACTGAATATAATTTTTCAGAATCTGCTGGATTATTATTAAACTAATAACTGCATACAATGATAACTATGGAAATTAATAACAGTAGCATATAAATGCTATAGTTTTAGAAAATGTCCTGAAACTTTTTGTCAGTATATCAAATGTTCTTACTTGGGTGTTTGCTATTTTGCCTTCAAATTAAAGTAAAAGTAAGATATTATGAGAGTCATGATTTGTTATTCCAACTGGAATTAGACATTGTTCATCAAGATGCTAATCACATTATTTTTTTCTAAAGAATTAACCTTATTTTACTAAGGATAGTCAAGGCAGTAAGGATAGTTTCCAAGTCTACCAAATGTTTTGACAAATTCTGAAGCTTTGTTTGAAGTGGATTCATCTTACCTGACTTTAGGCACTCTGGCAGTGAGGTGTCTAGCCTGGCTCAGTCACCCCAGACTGTTCCTTTCATCACTGGAGAAGGGTGTGTTACCAGAAGATCTCCTCCCCGCTTATCTCACACCGGTTTTGTATGAGGGCTCAGATCACTGTCAGGGTGCCCATCCCTCCCCACCGACTCCGATCTAGACAAATTTCAGGAGACGTGCAAGTCTGACACTTTAGCAGAATCAGTAGTTCCATGTTGCTATGACAAGTTCCGTGTCCCAGATTCAGCAGTGGTTCCCCTGGGTCAGGACAGCTACTGGAAAGGCTGTTGTGATCCTATGGCACTGGTGAGCTGTTTTCTGTGACATGTGGCTCAGGCACAGAAATCAAACAGAATAAAACCACTTTAGAACAGGTACTCAGAAGGTAGGACAGGGGGCAGAGTAGGTGTGGAGGGAGGTAGACTTGCGGCTCTGGTGCCTTGGAAGTTAAGCCTCAAGATTTGTCGTGGATGCCTTGAAAGTGCTCAAAACCACACTGGATTGGTCTCTGAACAATTTGATTTAGTGGAAGGTGTCGTTGTCCATAGCCCAAGCGTTTGGAACTATCTGGTCTTCAAGGTCTCTTCCAACACAAACCATTGCATGAGTCCCTAATTTACCCATTTACTGTGTATGATGTCTGAGGCTGCGGCAACTGATTTGGTACTTTTGGTTGTTCCACACCGTGCTGCTTTCTTGGCTTCATGTCCGGCAACATCGCCGCTCCAAAGCTCAAGCTCTGGGCCCCTCCAGTGCCATAGGCACGGGGCCATCTCATTCCCCAGAGCTCCCTTTCCCCAGGGAACTCGGGCACTGGTCAGCACGGTAGCTCCACAGGCACCCCGGCTCCCCCGGCCGGCCCGGGACACCCGGGGGAGGACTCCCACGGCGGGGCAGCCCGTGGGTGGGGTTCCCGGGGCGGCGGGGCTCGGCAGCGCCCTCCCCCTCGCTCTCGGTGCCGCCCGGCCCCGCCCGGCCGCGGCCGCCGTGCCCCTCCCGGGGCAGGGACAGGGGCAGGCGGAGCGGGGCGGGGGGGACCGGAGCCGGCGAGGCGTGATCGCCCGAGGCCCCTCCTGCCTGCCGGGGAAGCCTTAAAGCAGCCCGGCGAGCGCGGAGTCCCGCACTCGGGAGCCCCGACGCTCGGGCAGAGGCGCCTCGCCGAGCCGAGAGCCGCTCCGCTGCTACCGCCGTGAGTGCCGCGACGGGGCGGGCCGGGGACGGGGATGGGGATGGGGATAGGGATAGGGATAGGGATAGGGACGGGGATGCGGTGCGGTGCGGGGCTGTCGGACCGGTCGGGGGCTGCGCTGGGGTGGCCGCGCTGCTGCCGCCGTCGGGGCAGGTGCTGACGGCAGTCTCGTCCATCCCGCCCCGCCGTGCAGATGCAGGGCACCGTGAGGCTGTGGGTGTCGGTGCTGACTTTCGCCCTGTCGCTGCTGGTCTGCCTGGGGACGCTGGCAGAGGCGTACCCTTCCAAACCGGACAGCCCCGGCGAGGACGCCCCCGCAGAGGACATGGCCAGATACTACTCGGCGCTGAGGCACTACATCAACCTCATCACCAGGCAGAGGTAGGCAGAGCGGGACGGCAGACATCTCCTTTTCCCCCTCCCCGGGCTGGAATTTTTCCTTGGCGAGGCTCGGGGGAGGAAGGTGGGGTGCCCCCTCACACTGGTGTCTCTCGTTGCTTTCCCCAAGGACGCAGAGATAGACGTGGGTGCACAGATTCCTTTTAGAGAGCCGTGCCTATGAAACCCTGAGTTGCCGGACGGGTCCAGAGCTGAATTTCCACCACTCAAGTTGGCAGAAGGGGCAGGGGTGTCGATGTTTCTCTGCTCTGTCCACCTCTTCCAGCTCTGGCACGGACAGGCTGGCAGGCAGGAGCATGAACAAGGCAGCGTGCACAGGGAGGGCCCCCAAAAGGAAATGACAACTAACCTGGGAGCTGGACACAGCTAGACAGGGCACTAGGAGCAGTTTCCCACTTTTGTTGCCATCACTGAATCCAGTGAAGATTTTGGTGAGAAAAAGTGCCCATTGTGGAGATCTAATAGTCCAAATGCTTTGTGGTTTGTAGGCTACTTGCACCTGTGAGTGCCAAAAATCTCACTAGTCATAACAAAAGCCTCTCTCAAATCCGAGAACTCAAACCCATTCTGAAAGAGAAAAGAGTGTGAACCCAAGCCTGCCTGGCTCTAAGCTGGCATTCTGGGTTGACTGTGCTTGTTAAAGTATGGGTGAAGGGAAAAAAAAAAGGGCAAGTTATTATAAAAAATCTTATCTGATAAGAAAATCATCTGTCCAGTTAGGCTGTGTGACTGATAGACATTTGCCCTGAGATCACGCAACAGTTTGTGACCCAGAAGAGCCTTGACATATTTATCTATTTGTTTAATATCAAGACCAGACGAGAGGTCTAAAATTAGGCTTTCATTTGTCCCTCTAGAAGTCTGAAGAATTAAATTAGAAGAGTGGCTATCATGCAACTGAGAGCTTTCCCAGCAAGCCCCTGACATTGTCTGCCACTGCCCTAAGAGCACAAGACGGATGAAGGGGCTGATAGAAACACAGTTCTTCACTTCTGAACTTTTAAAGCAGTATTCACAACTGTTTCACATGTGAGGCATGCTTCTGTGTGGCAGTCAAATAACCTTTTGTCTAGATTACTGCCAAAATAACCCAGTCCTCAAATTCTGCCTCGGCTGCCATTTTTATCTTGCATGCCCTGGGATCTCCAGGCTGGTGTCTCGTTCATTCTTTTCTTTCTTTCATCTCCCATTTCAAAGGTGGCTCCTGTCCAAAGCCAGGTCATAATTAAAAACCAGAAAAAATCCCAAATCCAAACCCAACCAGACAATCCCCCCTTTCTCTGTTCAGCCTCCACTTCTGGTGTGTGCCCTGTGTACTTGTTTTAATATTGACTGTGTAACTTTTATCCTGATTTTATGAGTTGTAAGTACACAACTCAGAGATGGAAACCAGTTTCATTCTTTTGTGTGGATTTGGGGTCCGAAATGAACTGAAATAGTTATTTCTAATGGATAAAATTTCAGTTTTGTTCTTTAGATTTTCCTTTTATTTCCTTCTCACCCTTGTATTTAAAAGAACAGAGTTGACCTGGAAATACAAGAAAGTTGGCGGAAAAAAAGCACTACAATGATAACTTTGTGGCACACATTTAAAAGTTGAATGAACAGGTTAACTAAAAAAAACCAATGAAAAATAGCGCTGTTTTTCCACTGTGGTGAATTAACAGTCCAGAAATAAAGCAATTGCCACTTCCATTTGGAAAGTTTAACTGAGCTCCTATTTTGACAGTCACTTTGCAAGTGACTGCGTCACTTGCAAAATGAATCAATAACTTTTGAAGCATTTTGGACTGATCTAAGAATGACTGGTCTGTTTCAGCAGATGTGCTCAAAGTTTTCTCTCTTCTTACAAATTTTTATCTCTGCTTTTTGTGCATGGTTCTGCTTGGAAGTCCTCTGACAGGGGGAAGATGAGGTCCAGGGGCTCACCCTGCTCCTTCTGTGGGTGGGAGAGCAAGCTGTGCTCAGTATCTCACCCGACCTGGTACCTGTAGCTGGTGAAGTGAAGCAGTAAGAACATCTAGGCAGAGAAGATAAGGAGATCGTTGGTTTTTTTTTTGTTTTTTTTTTTTTTTTTTTTTTGTTTTGTTTTGGTTTTTTTTTTGTTGTTGTTTATTTTTGTTTTCCTTCCAAGTTTATCTGCCCTGCCTTGTTTGATGTTTTTGTGATTATGAATACCACCACCCCCTCCCCTCCTGGCTCATCTTTCTGCCTTCAGCTTCAGGCCTGACTCAAGCATTTGAGTGCCATTCCCCTCTGAGCTACTGTGACCCACAGGGTGTTCACCTGAGCTCAATGAGCTTCTTCCTTCCAGACCATCCTTCTCTTCTTTTATTTAGACCTTGTCCATCTGGCTGTTTGTTCCCTCTCTCCTTTGAAATTCTTCAGATCCATCTCAGCTTTAGACACCAGTGCCTGTCAGCTTCAGTACCCCTTTAAGGTTACCTGAGGTAAATGGGTGCTTGTATGGTGCAGGTCACAAGACCAGTTTCAGGCTTCTTGTTTCTGATGAGATCCCTTGTTCCTTAGGTGCCAGGTCTTTGTAACCTAAAAGACAGCCCAGCATAGATGCAGACTCCTGCTCTACAGATGTCTTTGTGTCTTTGGATTAGTTCCACCTTCATTTCCTGATCTGTTCTGTGGTGCTTGCCTCATACCTCTCTACTGCTCTGCTCAGGAGGCTTTTTTTCAGAGTCCATCTTTACTTGAATCACTCCTCCTCCTGTTACTTGCTGCTACCTGTACTCTCTCTTGCTACCAAACTATCTTCTTTCCTTGTCACTTGCAGCTTCTCTGTGAATCTGTGGCTGTTTTGTGCTGTAGCAAAGCAGTCAGGCCATTCCTGCTGGAAATGGTTTGAACCATAGGCAGGGCAGAGAGCGTAATCAAGTGTGTATGACTTGGGCAGTGCTGCTTCTCCTGCTTCATGTCAACGCTCTTTAATGGGCAAGGGAGCAGATCTCCCTTTGCTTTGGTTCCTTGACAGTTTTTTGAATTGGACCCACAGATGCTTCTGAAGTGACTCAGCAGGTGTTGCCAGCTTTGGACACCAATGGGATTTGAGTCTGAACACCCTAGTTTCCATAGGAAGCTTTGAGATTTTGCTGAGTCTGATGCATTGGGTCCTTATTCAGAATAAGTATGTTTACTCCTTAAATCTCTTTGACTTCAGAAGGAACTGTGGCTTATCAGCATGCCCTAAAGTAGGCCTTGATGTCACAACTGGAGTATAAAAACTGACCAGTTGTTTTCACCTGGTTTGGAAACATGGTATTTCTAAGTCTTTTAAAACACCCATGATTTTTGATAAACGTATATCTCAGAGCAAGGAGCCAGGCACGAAGCAGCTGGAGCAAAGACATCTCAAGGCATTTGCATCAAGAAAAAGAGATTGACTCTGTCTGTGACCTCTATTTAGTAAGTCACTAGCATGGATGTTTCCCAGGAGCAAAATGACAGGGTAGACAGGAGACTGACAAAGGAAGAATGGATGTTCTTTGGGCAGCCCAGTTGGTTGCAGTCAGTAAACACCTTGTGTGCAGCTTTGCTGCGTGAGGACATGGTGTGTCCATACAGCACCAGTAGTGGCATGGAGTAGCCAAGGTGCTGAAGGAACTTGTATAAAACGTATCTCCCCAACATATTGGTCCTCATTATTTGAGTGAATCTCTGTGCTCTGGGTGGTTGCTATTTCTTATTCAGTCAAAACTTCCTGAGAGATTAGTGGGAGTTTTGTCCAAGTGTGAGGTGCTGGAGCAAAGTTTTGTTTAGTTAAATCACTTTCTTTAATATAACAGAAAATTAGCTTTCTCCTCAAGTTGAAGTCCAGGTCACATCCATATTAATTGGAGCAGGGAACTAGAAAGAAAGAAATCCCTTTGTGGTGATGGAGTGCAAGGTATTTGATTCAGCATCACGCCTGATTGCGCTATTGTAATAGCATTTTACTGTGGCTGGCTGGTTGTTTTCAAATACCTCTTTCAGTCAGCTCAGATTAAGAAATTTAACTTTCTGAAACTGATGGTTTGTTTTTCTGGAGCCCAGGTGAGGCACTAAAATGATTAAAGCAATGTAAAAATACAAGAAGATTGTATTGAAGAAAAGGATTGAAAGTGAGATACACTTTTAAGGAAGTTATGCAATCAACATCTAAAACTTTAGTTTTGAAATGTAGTTTGGGAAGGTTTGGGTTTTGGTTTTTTTGGGTTTTTTTTTGCTAACTTAAACCATTGGAATGACTGGGGTAACTGGAGAAACATCATCATTATAGTAATGGGTAAAACATAAGTCCTTAACTACACCTTTGATTTTTTTTGAAGTCAGAATTTCACTTAAGCAGCAATCACAAAAGCTGCTAATGTACTTTGTGATTCAGAATGCAATTGCATACACAAGTTAAACCCTGATCTTAATCCTTTCCAACCAAGGGAGTGTTTGCTCATGGTTATCACTCTTAGGGTAATGAATCCTTGTAGTGATGAAATGTCTGTCAAGCAGGCTGCTCATTGCTGCTTCTGTTTTCCCAGGAAAAGAGATTGAATTCCTTCCCAAGTAAGGGAAATTGCAGTACTTTTAACTGTTGAGTGATATACAGTATTCAGGATTTAAAAAAAAAAAAGGCAAATAGAAAGCCAGCTGCTGCATAAATATAGGACAAAGGTAGCCCCTGGTAACCCATCCAGTTGAAGAAGGACTCTGAAAGAGCAAGTTTTCATTCTCATAGCCACATAGTTCAAGATGATTACTTTGGGATAGCTCAGTGCTTGCAAACTAATATGCTATGTGTTGGGCAGCCCCAAATGTACTGGCTATCTATAAAAATCTAGCAACATTTCTAATGAATGATAAATATTTAAACCAATGAGAAAGTTCATGGGATGATGGAACTGGATTTGCAGGCAAGAATGACATGCTTGGAAGTCACATCATGCACAGGTTCTTCCCTCTTCCTCCATGCTCTCATCAGTAAGGTGCAAGGTCCTAGATTATCCAGGACCAGCCATCAAATTGAGAAATATTCAGAGCTTCTCAATATTATAATGTAAAATAATTATGGGAAAAATGTAGAAAAATGTGAAAATAAGAATTAACATTTGCTCACATGGCTAAGACAAGTTAAAATTCTTGCTGGAAAGTGGTATTTATGTCATGTGCTCAGTCTTCATTTGTAAAAAGTGACATATATAAAAATGTAACTTTTAAACATTTTTTCTCAGATATGGAAAGAGATCAAGCCCAGATACACTGATCTCAGACCTCTTGCTGAGGGAAAGCACAGAAAACATTCCTAGATCCAGGTATGTATGAAGAGCTCCTTTGGATTTAACACTTTCATTTGTTATCAATAAGTATGTTTCATAGAGAGAAAATGTGCCACCAGCAGCTGGTCAATTATGTCCTTAAAACAAAAAAAATTTTTTTTTTTTTTCCTTTGGCAAGAGATAGCACCATCTATGAATTCAAGAAGTGCCTTACTGGGTATGATATAGTCCAAACTCCTAATTTCCTGATTTTGGGAGCAGGCCATACCTTTGGTATACTATATGCCAATTGCACTCAGAGGAAGGGAAGCACTCCAAAGACACTGGCCCCATTCTGGGCATTTATACGTAGAATTGTATGCTGATGTCTGATGATGATTCCTTACATAATACAGCTCTAAAGATGGCATATTGCTACTCATCTGCTGCTCACACAGGTTTAAATCTATCCTCTAAAGAGGTGTAAGTGGTAAATATGCACCTACATTAACTCATACAGAAATGCAGAGCGATGACTTGTCTTTAAAATACAGTATTTCACATTGGTTTTGTATCTATTATTTTACAAGGGGAAAAAAAAGCATTTCCATTTGCACCTGGCTAAAGTAACAGTGGTGTTTCAAACAACACTGGGTTTTCAAATGTAGATAATATATTTATCTAGTTAGGTACTCACACTCTAGCCATTATGTAAGATACTGTAATAACTGCAATTTACACTGCTGAAAATCAAGTACGTTGAAGAGGTAAGATGCAGGGGCAGTTTTGGCTCTTGAAGGAAAATACTGGTTTTACTCACAGTCCAGCATGAATGAGCTCAGTTAAAGCCTTTACTGATTGTCTGAAGTTTGCTGACAGTACTTCTACTGCAGAAGTAAATGTTTTATGCAGTTGTCTTCTCAGGAGTCTACAAGCAAGTGCCCTGCAAAGACTCAACTAGACTAGTTGAATACTTAAACATAATAGCCTGTAGCAATGAATTTAGGGCATGATCATGACACTGAAAGGTGACCCAAAATTCCTACTGCCATCCAGAAGAGAGGTTGCCCATGAGACCTGCAGTTCTGCATGTAGGGAGAGCATTGTCTGGTGGTTTGATGACTAACCACAGCTGTGGGGATGCAATTTTCTCTGCAGATGCTTGTCTGAAAAACTGCACAGAGTGCAGTGAAATGTATTAGATTATTTTGTGTTTGGTAATGACAAGGGAGAGCCATCACATAATGAGAAATTTCCACTGTCTTGAATTTGAGGCAACACACAGGGTTGTTAGTAGTCATATTCTCTAATATATCTCCCTAATAGTCTAATACTCTCTGTAATTTTCACCCCTTCATCACAAAACTTTATTATTATTATTATTATTATTGTTTCAATAATGCTATTTATAACACACCAGGGAGCAAAAATTCATGAGCAAAATAACCAACTAGTCTGCAGTTAAGATCAAGAATTGATGAGAAGCAGATTTTTATTTCATACCCCCTGTAACAGCACTTTAAACTGAGTATGATATTTTTCACTCATTGCTGACAGTTATGGGAGTACTGGGAACAATGATGCCTAGTTTCCTATGGCTATGTTTTCCAGGATAAAACTCTGTATGGATTCTGGAGCCCACTCTAACTATTTCCTCCATGTGAGGACACAATTAAATTTTCTTCCTATCCAGTCCTGTGTTTCATGGCATATCGGGAGCTAAATATCTCTAAAATCCATGTACCTCTCCCTGACTTGGTTGATACTGTCCAAAGGGTGTGAAAGCTTGGGGGAGAAGTGACCAGAGGCACACAGTTTTGGACAGCTGGGCACACAGTTTTGGACAGCTGGGCACACAGAACAACTGCCCAAGCTTTCCTCCTGGAGCAAGTCAGGCTGAGTGAATGAATGAAAGGCTGGCTGCTATTATTCCAACCTTTAAAATAAGCAAGTGTTTTAGAAAAAGTGAGTTATGGAGCAGATGTAATTTGCACTCAGTGAATCAGTGACAGAGAGAGATACCTCATGAGTTCTTGGGCACTGAACTTTGTAACTAAATGCTGAGATAATGGTAAATAACTTAATTGTATTCAGCTTGACAGGCCTGGTTTGACATTTCACTTTTGCTGACTAAAATACACCCCAAAGGATGTTGTAGTCTGGCTGTGCGTCTGACCATATGGAGAAAGTTCGGAGAGATTCTTTGAGAATCTAATTACAAAATAGAAAGTTAAGGATTAAAAAAATGACCTGTGTGCAAGTTCTTATGACAGAAATGTGTGATATGGCATGTTTCTGATTTTGTCGGTCTTGTGGAGTGATGAGAATATGTTTTAATACTCAGTAATAGGATGTATATCTTCTGATGCTGCCTCTTTAAAAATTAAATATCTGGTATGAAGTACTTGTCTAGGTTGCCTCTGTAGTCAATCAGAGGGATAGGTAACTCCAGAATGAGCTTTCCTTCCTGAAATGGGCATGGTCTCAGTTGCCCTCTAAGGTGTCCGTGTCTCTCCAGTGACTGTGGAGGCAGATTAGATATTTAATCAAGACTTGATGTGCTACTTTTAGATGGGGAAAAATACGGCAAATGCATTTCTCCTGGTCTTTTATCATGTTCTTCTACTTGTTACCTTTCCTCCTGTGTAGACAAAACATTTGTTTCCAAGCAGAGGATCTCTGGATAAAATCCTGCCTTCAGCACCCCTTTCAATACATTTCAAACACTTAATACTGAGCAGTGGAATACCACAATAATATTTTAGGATGGTGGCTTTGAACTTGGGTTTTGTTTAAAGGTGCTTACAGAATGGTGTGATTTTGTTTGGCTTAGTGAGTTCTCTTTGGAAGTTGTTTACTCCTGAGTTAGAGTGAAAAATATATCTTCAAGAAATTTGTATTTCAACATACTGTAGTTTTATAGCTTAATTTCACTAAATGCTATTTCATGGTGTAAGGCAGCTTTGTAGCTAGTCTCAACCATGTAAAACATGGCACCAGGGTAGCAGGATGTACAGGGAAGTTCTGGTGCCAAAGTACAGATTTTTGGCAATTGATAATGCATCTGTTTTTGTTGGAGTCACATATAGAGTCTTTAACTGCAAATATACATATATATTCTCATCACTGCTATTAATGAATGTTTTAGGCAGTTTTAACCTAGATATTTTCAGAGGGGGCTTTAATATGTGTCTAATGTGGTTTTTTTTTTATTCATAATATGTGTTGCAGGTTTGAAGACCCTTCGATGTGGTGATGGGATTTTCAGCACACCTTCAAAACTTTTCCTAGTTCTCAGTTCATTCTCCACACCTCTGAAGCAAATCACAGCATCATCCCCAGTGCATGCAGCCATTGTACCAAATTCTGTAGAGTTTCTCTCCATCATATTTGTATACACCTTTATTTAAATAAATTATTTGTGCATTCCAAAATATAACATACTAAATGAAAACAAACAGAAATGTCATTGGTATAACAAAGCATTGTTTTAAACTATTAAAACTGAATTATAACTTCCCTGTAGTGTGAAGTAATGTGGATAACAATGGTGTCGCAGTTATTACAGTAATTACTGTGTAAAGATAAAGTTTTTCATTGTGGCCTCAGACTCAGCTCAGAACTGTTTAAAATGATTTATCACAGACTGCATAACTTAGGAAGACAGTGTTCTGAGAGGCGGTTTTTCAGAATGGCCATCCTAAAAACATACTTAGTGCTTACATTAGCAAATGAAATAAAATTAATGGCATTTTTGAAATGCAAGGGAATAAGTCACAGCTTAATTCTGCTAACTCCTTGAAACTGGTTTGATGCTTGGCTGTAAGCCTGAACTAGTAATTTTAAATGAACCAGATGCAACATCTTTGTTTTGGCAATATACAAAATAGTAGAAAATACCATCTAAAGTAATTCATAAACCAAGACAAGACTGCAATTTGTGCCAGAAAAGAAACATTTAACATTGCCTAGGGCCTTGTAAAGGAGCACAGTGATAAATCCCAACCCTTGGGCTACTTGGCCTCCAAGCCTCTCTCCATTTGGAGTTATTAATGATTTCTGTTTGTACCATAAAGAGATCCACAGAACAGGGACAAGGTGAGCTACCTCCAGGTTTACATTTTCTTATTTTTGGATTTTATAAGTTTATTCACTAGCCTAGACACATTTGAAGGGTCTTGGACACACTTGAAGTTTTTACTCAAAGTAGTACAAGAGTGACAGCACCTTCCTCTTGTTCTTAAGTGGTTCTGGTTCACAAATGTGTATCCTGCTGTATGGCCAGGACCCAGACTGTGCATGACACAAGTGCTGGTCTCTGGTTCCTGATATACCACTTCTTTCCTTTAGACACTGTGACTAAACAATGCATAATAACACACATAAAGACGTTCTGAACTGGAAAAGAATCAGCATGAAGGTTCAATGTATTTAGAGGTCCTTCCCACTTTTCAAATGCTTCCACATGGCTGTTGCCCCCAGGAGAGATTCATCAGTGCAATCAAGGTCCAGGTTTCTATAAATGCATTTTAAATGCAAGGTGTACCAGCTTTAACAGGCTGGGCCAGCTTTTGTGGTCACACTGTCTTTAGCAAAGCACGACATAGTTTTCATAAAACACTCGTGGAATTGGCAAACAGCTTTCAGCAGCAACACGTTAAGTTACAGACTCGGTGATGGTTCTATAGTTCTATAATGTGGAATTGTGATGATTGAGAGCAATCTATAGTCACAAAAATTATTTGGGCCTCTGGGGTGTACTAGATCAAAAACCAGTGGGAAATTACTAGGAAAATTAAGATAAAGGCAATACTACAGAAACACTGACTTAAACTGATGGAGTCAGAATATGACGTGACACCTTGTGATGACAACAATCTGTTAAATGATGGCTACAGTCCCATTGGAATGATGGATGTAGTTTTGTCAAAGCGGTGATCCTGTAGAAAGATCTGATCTTTCTCTGGAGGTCCAGTGGTGGGTACCAAGCTCTTCAACCTCAGGCCAGGGCTTGCTGCAGCAGATTACAGAGTACTCTGCTTTGAATAATGGTTACAATGAAAATTGAAAGTTATTGAGGTAAATGATACACAATATCTTTAATTCCTGCTAATTTTTAGTATTTCTCTGTATACACTAATGACCATGTAAATTGCAGTATCAGTGATGATAAAAATGATAAACTAATCTTATGTTGCTTGTACAATCATTACATGTGTACCTTAGGGGAGAAAAAGAGAGTTAAAAAATTAGCACATGCTAAACACTTGTGCTGAGTTGTTCCACTCAATTACCTGAGTTTTTCTGAACTTTGAGAACACTCATCTGTACAGAAAAGCTATTACTTCATAAGCTCTCAAAGACAGAATCAAGGCAAGGCACTCACACAATATTTATTTATCCACTTTGTGATATTATTTTCATTCTAAAATCTTCCTCTGTTCTCCGGGGTGGACACAACTTTGCCACAGCATTCCAGTGTGCTTAGTTCTTAGCTTCCTTGTGTACTTCATATACCACTCTTAACAAGCCAGGACACTGAAAATATTGTATCAGCTCTCCAGATCAGAGGATAGACTTAAAAAATGAGCTGTGAAATGGAGATAAATAGCAGTTTTTCTTTGGCTTGACTTCTGCATTTTTACTTCAGGGTTAAGTTTTTCATCTTTTTCTCTCTAACCATGAGAAATAGTGCTTTGTTTCTAAAACAAAGGCTGAAATTTATGTTAGAATCTGAGGAAGCATCAGGAAAAACAAGAAAGTTGGTAACATACATAACCATGAAAGTAGGTAATAATGTTTTCTCTTTTTTTTATTGTGTGTTTGAAATAATGGGAAATGTCCTTAAATATGTGTCAAACATTTAAAATATTGCCCACCTTCACCTTTGGCAATTTCTGTGAAATACATCACAGTTATGCCCAACTTTGATTTAACCCAAGAGGAGATCTAGATGATCCCACCTATCTTTTCTTCCAGGACAGGAAATTCTCTCTATCTTCTTCTCTCTCCATCCCTACAGACCTAGCCCACTGCAATGCTTTCAACCCTGAAATTCTCTGTGCCAAAAGAGAATGGTGCTCCATCCTAGTACCCCAGTGCTGCCCAAAAATGGCACTATGTTGGGGTGAGGTGGGATTTACCTGGTAACTGGCAAATAAAATACCAGGTGTCAGGTGCAGCATTGAGTATTTTCCATAGTGGTTTGTGTCATGTTCTGGTGTTCTGCTAGCCTCTCGCCTTGCTGCTTAGGGTGAGGTGCCCAGGAGCATTGGCATGTGTAGGAAGGGCATTTTTAAGCTGAACTGACCATTGCTCTGTGTTTCCCATCAGGAAATATGACCACATGACCTTCAGGGGTGCCTGCGTAAATCCAACACTGGACCTTTTTTCCCACTGCCTCCCTTGTGTTATCACCTGATCACCATTAGCCGCTAAAAGCCAACAAACATTTGAAAAATAAATTTAGCAGAATCAATCACAAAATCATACAGTATCAGGTTGGAAGGGAACTTCAAGGATCATCTGATCAAGCTTTTCTTGGCAAAAGCATGGTATAGACAAGATGGTCCAGCAGCCTGTCCAGCTGAATCTCAAAAATGTCCAACTTTGGGGAATCTCCCACTTCCCTGTGGAGATTCTTCTCCTTGCTAAAAATGAATGGCTGATTCTTATTCTGAAAATTTCTCCTCTTGTGTCCAATGAGACCCTTCCCGAGAGTAACTTGTACCCATTATTCCTCATCCCTTTCTTGTGACTGCTTTTAAAAAGGGAGTCTCCCTTTTCTTAGTAGCCACACTTTATATCCTGGATCATAGTGATAAGGTCCTCCAAAGCTGCCTTTTCTCAAAGGTGAAGGGTAAAGTTTGTCTCAGCCTTTCCTCCCTCTCATGTCAGGCTGCCCAGTCCTTTGATCATCTTTGTGGCCATTCTCTGGACTTCCCCAGCCTGTTCACATCTTTTCTTGTACAGCAGAATTGAACACAGTATTCCAGGTGTGACAAGCACTGAGTTCAGTAAAAAACCTAAAAAGTTACTATATGGATTTCAGTAAAGGTAGAAAACTAAATGCAAACTAAACATAATATAACATACAGTAATGAAAAAAAAATACTTTTGCTTTGTTTTGATGGGTTGGTACCCTGAGTAAGAAAGTGCTACTGAGTGGAAATTGCCTAACTAATGCAGTAATTCTTATCAGGTCAGTGTATTTTATTTATCTGGCTGTATTGTTATCAGTCACTTATTTATCTGTATTACAGCAGCACCTGGAGACTCCAGATATGGGGCTCATTGTGCTCCAGTCTATAAGACCATAATAAAAAAATAAATCTAGACTACAGAGATATTCCATCCACGTGCAAAGAGAGAAAGTGGGAGGAAACTTGGCCTCATAAATAAAATGATTAGTAAGTTATAGTGGTCCTACTCCACCTGCAGCCTTGCCCTTGTCGACTCTTGGATTACAGCAATTAAGAACGTGCTATAAAACAAGTAGTGCAACATTATCTTGTTTCCAGTTAATATGTGTGTTTGCTAAGACCTCCCTTATCTAAGTTATTTGCTTTTCTCTAATGACCCAGTCTTTGCCAGGCCCGGAGACCTTCCAAGCTATATTTAGCTACAAGCAGCTCCCACCTGCCTGTAATGAGCACCTAGCTCAGAAGATTTCAGACTTCTTTCTTTATCTCATTTTTCCTGTACATTCAGTAGAAGGTCCTGGGCTGTGGGCTGCCAAGGCCCTGCAGATGTGAGTCTCAAGGTGTCTTAAGTTCTATGGAAATGTGTCTGGAGTAATTCCACATTTGAAGAAGCAGAATTGATGGCAGCAGGAGAGCCATGAGGTGCCCTTGCAGATAGAGTTGATGGTGACTAATACTGAGCACAGCTATAACAGCCTTCCCACAGCAACCTCCCCAGTAAGCTGTAAATTGGCAGCCTCTCCCAGAGGTACAAGAGTGTGAAATGCTGTTTGTTAAATAAATATGTTTGTATCTATGGAGAATGAGGGTTTAGTCCACTGTGTGCTAAATAGGTGACAGGCTCTTTATTTGATCTTTCTTACTAGTTTTTCCACAAGTTCTTAGGTTCTGTTTTCATAGTATCATAGAAGGGTTTGGGCTGGAAGGGACCTTAAAAATCACCTAGTTCCAACCCCCCTGCCATGGGCAGGAACACCTTCCACTGGACCAGGTTGCTCAGAGCCCCATCCAGCCTGGCCTTGAACACTTAGAGGGATGGGGCATCCACAGCTTCTCTGGGCAACCTGTTGCAGTGCCTCACCACTCCAACAGTAAATTTTTTTTTTCCCCTATTTTCAAACTTATTTTCCTTTGAAAAGCATCTTTTTATGTTCTGTTCCTATTTCACTTTCTTTTATATGGAAGAAAAGGATTGCAATTTGATGTTATTTTGCATTTATGATGCAGACTATTCTGCTGGGGATGATTTTCTCCACTATAGCCATTCATTCACTCTGCCATGTTTCTGATGATTACTCTGGTTCAGCTATCACCCCCACTGAAGTCAGCTGGAAATACTGTCTTTGCACACACCTTTTTCCAAGTCCTGTTGCATCAGTAGTGGCAAAGATTTATATTTTTAAACAATTGCTCTGGTCCTTGTTCAGTTGCATTATAAGCCTTGAAAGTGGATTCTAATTAAGTCCCATAAACCAGGAAATAAATTTTATCAATTGAATATTGATAGTTCAAAGGTTCAAACACATTTTGTTATAGTCAGCTTTTTCTAAGGAGGAACAGTTGAAGTTAAATAATCAGATCAATCAGAAATGTTGACTTGCTTTTAATGCATTCACATTTGAAACATTTAAACTTTGACATCATTTGTTTGCTTCAGCAGTCATTTGTTTCAGATCAGCAATCAGAAAATTATTGACTTTTGACGTGAAGTTTTCTGTTGCTACACTAGGGCCTTAATCTTAAATCTGCATTTAAAAGATGAAATGCATTTGGAGCTGCTTAAAACCAAATCTTAAATGGGCTGCCTTATCTGTCTTAGCCAGCAGTGCATTTTACATTTCTGCACAGGCAAACTGACAGTGGTACCCAGGCCCACTGCAGCTCAGAATGTCTGTGCTTCAGTGCTCACTGTGACTGTCACAACAGCCTAGGAGCATTAAAATATATTCCTGTTCCCTGAGTCAGACATGTGCATTAATAATAAGCTCCATTTAAGTGGGAAGAAATATTTTTTCATTTCATGTATCATGTCTGATTTACCATCTTCCTTAAAAAAAACAAAAAACCAAAAAAATGAGCCAAACCCTCCTGAAAATCACCTGCAACAAAAAAGAGGTTCAGCCTAATGTTCTGACAAGGAAATGGGCTGAGACAATGTGCTGCCATATTTAAATTTTCTTAAGCATGATTCTTTCTCTTAATCCATGTCATCCTCCTCTCTCCTTAGACTGCCAACACTCTTTTCGTCCTTGATATAATTTCACAGAGAACCTGTCCCAAACTTCAAAGCTTTCAAAGGGACATTGGCTGTCCCCAGGACATGTTGTACAGAGAAATGTCTGCTACCCTACAGCACAACAACCAAATGTGCAAAATTACAAGCTCTTCCTCTTCAAGTGCACCTGAGGGTCTACAGGCATATTTCTACTTTAAAATGTAGTTAAGGTACCTTAGACTGATGTTTCTCATTTCTTCACCAGCTGGATAGCAATTATCCAAGCAACACTGGCTTACAGGCATTGACTGCATTTATCCAGCACTCTGCTCTCCCTGTTCATTGTCACACGCCTGCCAACAAATAAAGAAGTTTTCATATGGAAAAATATGTATTTCTCTTCCACATTTTACCTCTTTTAAAGATACTTAGAAGTAAGGTGGGGGGGGGGGGGGGGGTAGCTGTTGCCAGCTACATGGGATTCTGTGCTAAAGCCATGTTAATTTAAACTCAAAGTACCTTAATCCACATACAGTGCAATAGGGTGAGCTTTTCCCTGATGTTATAACTCCCTCTCCAAGTTGTACCTCTTCTTTGAGATCTCTGCTCAGACATCTCTGTCAAAGTTGCAGTGTTATGACAATTCCCATTAGCTAATCTGATTATATAATGTGAGGAAAAGTGAAATCAGATAGAAAATTGTCATTTGGAAATATCAGAAATTAATCAGTTGACATTGAATTTAGCCAAACTGAATTTTTTTTTAAGTAGTTGTAGAAGATTTTAACATAAATCTTGGGTGAATGGAGATCTGTGGGGTATATCAAGCAGCAATTAGGAGCTTGTGTTTTCCTCTTTTCACTGTGGTGAGAAGTGACTCATAAGGTGAATGCTGGGTTGTGATGGTTGCCAGACTTAGCAGAGAATCAGCTCGCTGTCGGACTGGATCAATGTAAGGTGAGCACCTTACTGTTTCAGCAAGATTTTGGCTTATTCTCCCTGTGGGAATTGCACATTTCAGGCAGCTGGCACTGCAAAGGTACAGGGATAACTTTGATTAATGCAGGTTGCTAGCAGCTCTTTGAAATTCAGAGTGAAGACTGTGTTGGGGAGCAGCAAAGGTGCTTTGAGCTTTAATACAACACATGGTCCATCTCTGCCAGCAGCTGTGTTGGCTGTGGAAACCTTGTGAGCAGAACCCCACTGGAGATTAGAGGCAGGTAAAAAGTTATTCTAGGAAATGGTTATGTCCTGTGATTTTTGGGGAATGCACATTCTTTGGCTTTGTAAACTCAATGGGGGAATATATATTTCATTGAAAGAGAGTCAGCAATCATGAAAGATGAAATGAGACTAAATGTGATTTTGGGTTTCATCCTTAAGCAGCCGCCAAGTCACTGGCAGGGACAGCAACAGGTATCAGCCCCCTTCCCTGCCCTTTCCTCCCTCCTTCTTCATCCTTCACTGAACTTTGATTGGGACACCAGTGCCCCAGTAACACCTGCATCTATGTTCATGTGGATTTATAAGAATCACAGGAACAGAAGAAAATCACCAGTTAATTCGTTGTTTCATTTTCCTTTCTCAGCAGGGATATTTCTATTTCCATGTGAAGGGAACAGAAACATGCCTAGATGCTCAGGCAGGAGAGTCATGCAAAAAGACCTGGCCTATTACTTGCTAAAATACCTTGGGTTTTAATTCTACATAGTGAATAGGGAAAGAGGGAAAATTAATGATTTTTGAGTGCTGAGTTGGAAAACAGATGTTTCTATTCTGCTTTCTCCCTTCCCTGTGTATGGGTTTGCTCAGCTGTAAAGAAAGGACCCCAGACTTTTTTCTTTCTCAAATCCATGCTAGCACATGAGACAAAACTGCACACAGCTTGTACCTCACCAGAATGGCTCAGCTGGTCAAGCCTAGACATTCAGCATCCAAACAGAACTGCTGCTGAATCCCAGCAGTTTGTCAGGAATGGCAATATCAACTGCTCACATCTTCTTCAATGGTTCTCACACCTTGGGTCCCTGAATTTTTTGGAACTATCCTCACCCACAGCACAGAAGTAAGCAGCACCAGAAAAGCTGTGCTGGAAAGCACCACACCACCCCAAATAGTAAGTAGGTGTCCTCTGAAAAGAGCATTTCTTTCTTCTGTGGATCTCATATGGCTGGGCTGTGTGCTAAGAAGATTCATGCAAAATAATGGGATTTTTGTGCTTTTTTTTGTTGTTGTTGTTTGTTATGTTACTACTTGCTTATTAAAATAATTTTGAACAACAAAAAAAATAATAAAACCCTTGTGAGATCTTTCAGTGAACAGACTAGAGGAAAACATATTGGCACATCTCAGGCTTTTTATTCCTTTTTCTTAATCTATCCAGCATAGACTGCTATTAAAGACATAGAACTAAATTCAGCTGACCATTTGTAAGTGTCATTGTGGCAATTTCTATCTGTCTAGGTAAACAGTTTCATTAATACTATGTGTTCCGTGCATAAAAAGTCCAGCTTTCTTTCCATCTCTGCTATAATAACAGCAGGTTCAAAAAGTACAGCTCAGGAGAAGAATATGAAGCATAAAACTGACCTCTCTCCAGGTTGTAATATAAATGGCACAGGAAATATGGGAATATTTTCATGATGAAGAGATACTTCCAGAAAGAGAGGCATAATGGCATATAAAAGCCACTTTGTAATAACTTTACATGCCCTCAAATATTCAGCATTCTGCTGGACCATAATGGGTATGAAACTACACCGTGTGCTGTGGAGATGTCCTTTGCAACCTAAAGGTTTCAATAACAGGATACCTGAGACTGGCGTTGAAAAAGCCCCCCCTGACATGTGGTGGATTTAGGTTTTCTTGGGAAGAACCTCTTAGGACTCCCAGTCCTAGAAATTATGGACTTGAATTTCACTTACACATAGATGTTTTCTTCTTTTACACTTTTACTATGGCAGCTGAACACAATTTTGCTTTGACCAAAGGCTGGCCCTGCTCTGCTCAGTGCCCCAAAACTGCTCCTTGCTCAGTGGAGGAAAGAGCTCCTCTGCCCTGTGGGGTCCTGAGCACAAATAGGAGTATGAAGGGCACAAACAGGCAGAGGAGAGTGTGTATGAAGAGGGGTGGAAATTCCTGTTTCACTCCTCAGTCCCTGGTTGGCCTGATCCCCCAGGGGCTGCAGAAGAAGGGGGATTTCAAAGGTGATGAGTAATGTTCCTCAGGGACTCTCACTGTTCAACATCCTTGTCAGCAACAAGTGGGACAGTGAGTTTGAGGGCACCTTCAGCAAGTTTTCAGGTGACACTGAGTGGTGCACCACTGTGTAATGCAGTCAACTCACTGGAGGGAAGAGATGGCAAACAGAGAGACCTTGACAAGCTTGAGAGTTGGGCCTGTGCAAAACAAACCTCTTAATATCCAATGAGACCAAGTAATAGGTTCTGCACCTGGACTGGGGAAATCCCAAGCACAAGTACAGCCTGGGTAGAGTATGGAGTAAGATCAACTCTGGGGAAAATGACTTGGGAGTACAAGAAGCTCAACAGGAGCCAGCAATGTGCATGGGCAGCCCAGAGAGCCAGATGTGTCCTGGGCTGCATCAAAAGCAGTGTGACCAGCTGGGCATGGGAGGTGATTCTGGACCTCTGCTCCATTCTCATGGAACTCCATACAGAGTGCTGTGTACTACTCTGGGGCCCCAGCACAAGAAGGACATGGATCTGCTGGAGAAAGTCCAGAGGATGATCAGTAGGCTGGAGCTATGAAGACAGGCTGAGAGGGGAAGAGAAGGCTCCAGAGAGACCATAGAGCACCTTCCAGTACCTAACAGGGAGCTTACATCAGAGCTGGAAAGGGACTTTTTACAAGAACACACAGGGATGGGACAAGGGGAGATGGCTTTACACTGAATTTGGACTTGGATTAGATATAAGGAAGAAATTCTTCACAATGAGGATGGTGAGGCACTGGAACAGGTTGCCCAGAGAAGCTGTGGAGTATTCAAGGCCAGGCTGGATGGGGCTTGGAGCTACTTGACCTATGGAAGATATCCCACCCCATGGCAGGGAGAGTTGGAAGTAGATGACCTTTAAAGTCCTTTTCAACCCAAAACATTCTATGATCCTATTAAACAAGGAGACAGTGTGACATTTCCTGGAGTGGGAATTGCTTGAAGACAGACCACAGTCCTGTGGCTTGCTTGCCAGGGAGCTGTCAAAGCCAATATGGCTCCCAGCCCAGCAGTGAAATGGTGAAAGGCAGCCTAGCAGGGAGCCAAAACTAAATTTTACACAGCTTCAGGGTAGGTACAATAGATGCAGCCCATCATTGCCAGTTCAGCTGGCACAGCACCACCAGTCAGTGCTGCCCTGGGCCACCCCAGGTGATTCTCAGGGTGAAACACTCCCCCTCTTTCTGGGTACACTGTTGTATATCTGTTGCCACTGAGATAATTAGATCTAATAGTTTCTATGCTTGCATGAAGTAGGATTTTTGCAACCTCCCCATTACTTGCTGTCTGCATGTAAAAAACAGCCAGATCACAAACCTGAACAGTTTTGATGGTGATATTACTGTAAGTGGTGTTAACAGGATCTGGATGTCACACCTCACTGACCAGGCAGTGGATGGCATATTTTGGCAGATTTACCCACTTGCTCCTTAATGAAGAGAATGTGATCAGAAATTTTTCTGTACTGTTTAGAGAAAAGCTCGAAGGGAAATACTTGGAGAGTGCAATGACCTATTAAGTTGCCTGATTTGTGGCTGCAGCTGTTTCCTTTGTGCGAGCACTGACAGGACTGGTGATTCATGGGCAGGAAAAGATCACTCTTGCATTTGATTTGCTGCAAGCTGCTCTTTTGTACCTTCCTCACTCACCGTGGCATGGGCAGCTTTGGGGCACTCAGCTGGAGCATCTGAGTGCTGCAGGACAGGCAGGGTCATCCCTGGGCTTTTGAAGAGATGTTTTGAGGCTGCAAAGTACCCATCAGCGCTGGGCAAAAAAACCCAAACAAACAAACAAACAAAACAAAACAAAAAAAAACCCAAACAAAACAGTGAGATGCTGTGTTCCAACTAATCAGGTTAAGCTAAGAGGCCTGAAACGTGAGTGTTTAAGGAATATCAGGCAAGTTTCTGTGTTTTTAAATAGGAATTTGGAAATCTACTTCCAGAAAGGTGCAGAGGGCACCATCCCGTGCATCCTGAGCATCACTGTTTATGCACAATTCCCACAGAGGAGAAAGTGTGGTGGGGGTGGAAGACATTGGTGAACCTGAGGCAGAACTTGGCTCTGAGGTTTGCAGTGTACCAGACTGATACTAACACATCCCTGGTATCTTTTAATGCAAAGCAATGAACATCATGTACTAAGAGCTGGAAATGCTTGTAAATCATGGGGCTGTATGCTCCCATACTGAATGGCAGAGGATGTAGGTGACTTACAAGGACATTGATAGGATGGCAATCTTTAGATAATTTCTGGAACAAAACCTAAAAACTGCCAAAGTACTTCAGGCAAATTATTACACCCACCTTACATTTTAATGCCACCTTAAGCTGTATTCTGCATCAGTCAGCTGTGGGAGGAGATGACATAAACAGTCAATTAATGTTTCTTTTCACTTGCAAGTTAAGATTGAAAAATGTGGTCACTGAGCTGTCTTTTCTCTGACACTTTCTTAACAGCTCTACACTTTGCAGAGAAGTTTCTGTCAGTCCCAGTGTTAAAGCTGTGCCATAGCAAAGGGGGGAGCCCCTCCACTGCACTGGGTGGACCATCAGCAACCACACAGTTTTACCACATGCATTTCCACCGACTGCAAAACTGCCTTCTTGTTGTCTGGGGCCATGTTTTGCCAGGTGTGGTGGGATAAGTGTTTCAGAGGGATAGAGGAGGATTCACACTTCTCTCACTGGAATCCAAACAGGGCTCTTTTGGGGAAGCCCTGCACTCAGGTTCACCAAGAGCTGGATGGGGACAGAAGACATGTTTAGCACCAGTTGCAGGTAAAAATTACAATCTGTGATAGAATACCTGAGCATGCAAAGTTTTCTGGAACAAGCTCCACCTTCCCCCTGGTGCCCATCATGGCACAGAAGCTACCTGGAAACACTGGGTCGTCTCCTACTCACCAGTGTATGCCAGGCACCTGGTAGTGAGTTACACCAGTGGTTTTAGTTCTTTGAGCAGAATTCTTTAAAACAGTTCTGGGTTCCACAGGTGTAATCTGCACTGTCAGCAGTGACTCTGTGGGTACTGACAAGCTGAGCTCAAGATATGCTGTTTTACAGGTGGGTGGTGGGGAAAAAAAGATCTGTCTTTTATAAATATATTTGGATAATTGCAGTTACCCAGATCACCCTCACATCCTTTCCCACTCCCTCCTGAAGACGAGAGTGTTAACAAAGGAAGTCTGCTATTTTATTGTTATTGGGATAACCAGATTCCTGACTTTTCAATCATAATTCAGATTTTTTTTTTCTAAATGTCATACATTGAGTGTAATTGACTTTCTGCCAGATTTTTATTAGATAATTGGCACAGCACTTCTCCCATCAGGAGAGAAAATGTGGGGAAAATGGTGCAAAGGAAGGAGAAAATAGGAAGATGGAAGAAACAAATAGGAAGAAAACTGAAGTATCAAACAAAAAGACAATTTTTTTTTTAATAAAAGAAGTGTGAATCACAGCCTAGCGTTGGCTTTACAGCTCAGTTTCACTCAGTTAAACAAGCCTCTGTGTGTGATTTGGGTCTGATTTAGGTAACTTACTGCAGTCTCCCCAGTAGACAGTCTCCTTTTTAGTTAAAACACTCCTATTTCCCATCATGAATACCTGACCTAAACCTAAATCAGCATGTTTTCAACCAAATCTATCCACTAATTTTATCTCTTGAAATCTGGGTGTGTGCTGATAGCACAGCCAAGAAACTCAGTGTCTGTACAGAGCAGGTTCCCCAGTGTCCTTGACAGAACTGGGGCAAGCTGCTTCCCACAATCTGTGATGTTTGAGCTGAATCTCCTGGCAAGGGAGGCACAGAAGGTCAGGCTGCAGTGAGGTAAAGCAGGGTGTGGGCTCACAGCGTATCAGACCCCCTGCAGCAATGCTCTGCCTGGGTGTTTATGCCTGTGCAGCCCCTGGAAAACACAGCAGGCTCCTTGCATGGGTATGAACATGCACAAAGGTGGTTGCCATGCACCCACTGAGGTACTTAGGGCACAGCAGTCGTTCAGCTGCCTGTGAACAGTCACTCCTTTTCCACTCGAACAGAAGCACTCTGGAAGGATTTGTTCTCGTTAAGCTGCACAAATTTTCCACAAGAAAAAAAAACAAAACAAAACAAAAAAAAACCCTTCCCCCCAAAACCCCAAACAAGCAAACAAACAAAAAACCCCAAAAACAACGAACCACAAACCAAACCCAAACAAAACAGAAAAATGACCAACCAACCAAAAAAATTTAACCAAACAAAAGCCAACCAAACAAAAAAAAAAACAACCCCCCCAACAAAACAACCAAACAAACAAAATAAAAAACCCAAACACAACCCCCAGAAACATCCCCTAACAAAAGACAACATAAGGGTTTGCAGCAACCCAGGCTGTCAGAGGTGTAGTAATCTGAAAACAATTGAATGACTCTAAGTAAATAGGCTTGATAACTACCCTTAGCATTGTTGTAAATAGGTATCAAAAGCTCATAGTGAAGAAGGGATTATATGCATAATATATGAATATATATTCCTTCCACTAGAGTGAACAAATACAAGATGAAACCAAGCCAGAAGGCTGCAAACACAGATGAGCACATATTGATCAGAGAATAATAAAAGCAAAAGCTGGCTTATTTGTGCTAGTAAAACCATTAGTCATACTGCCAGAGATAGTGTTCACAAAGCCAGAAATCTCATTTTGAAGGAAGCTGTAATTCCTAAAGCGTGGTAAGGAAAATCATGAGATTTATGGGCATCACATAACTTAACCAAATATAGAACAGTGTAGCACCCCATGGCATGAGAATTTTGCATCCAATACTGATTAGCTGTGTACAGGTGTCCAAGCATGTGCTGCTTATACATCTGTATTTGTACCCAGGCACACGCATGCATGCATGCATGTAAATATTATTTTACTGGCATTTCAGGGGCATATACTTTTGCTTCTGTTTGGTCTTGCAATCTTGCTTCTTCTCTTGCTTGCTTTAGGATAAGCAGCCAACTGCTGCCATTCCCCTCCCCCAGGTGCAAGAGAGGAGGTTATATCTGGCAGCAGAAAGCAATGGGAAGAACATTCAACACTACTGGAGAAAAGCTAGATAAGGTGGCCTGCTTTCAGCAGTGCTGCAATTCACAAATTTTCCTTCCTTCCTTCCTTCCTTCCTTCCTTCCTTCCTTCCTTCCTTCCTTCCTTCCTTCCTTCCTTCCTTCCTTCCTTCCTTCCTTCCTTCCTTCCTTCCTTCCTTCCTTCCTTCCTTCCTTCCTTCCTTCCTTCCTTCCTTCCTTCCTTCCTCCCCCCTTTGGTGTACTCTCTTAAATTCCTTTCTATATGATTTAGCTTTAAATTGAGTATCTGGTTTTTTTTTTTTTTGGAGGGGAGGGGGAGGCAAAGAGGATATTCATAATAAATAGGAAAAAGTACTAATCACATTATTCTAGGAAGCCAGACCATAGATCTTAATATTTTCAAAGATTGTTTAATCACTTTGTTCCCTTCTCCCTGAAGGGAATCAGATTACCAACCCCTTTGCTGTATTCTAGGGCTGTACAGTTTTTTGCCAGTCTCTTTATGGTTAACCTCTTTGTCATAATATTGACTTTTAACAAAAATATCCTTTCTGCCTTACTTAACTTGATATGCCACAGAACCATGCAACTATAGTTATCTTTAGATCATTGTCTAATCTTAGTATTTGAAATTGAGTTACTATGCCTAATCAGTTCTTCCCAGAAATGTCTTACTAAAGCCACAGAAGAGTTCATTAAGAAACCCATCTGACTTGAAATTTCCCTCTTGCAGGCTCCTCTCAACCCCAAAATTACCAGTATTTTGAAAGGGACCAATGATGACAGCCTTCTCCCCATCCCTCTTTGGAGAGCAAGGCAGAGCCGAGGTGTGGCAGAGCCTGGGCAAACGGAGGGGCTGTGTGCAGTGTCTGCTGGGAGTGAGGGGCTGCTGAGCTCCAGCAGCACAGGAGAGGAGCATCAGGGCAGCATCAGGGACCTCTGGTGTGGATGTGATGGCTGTCAGGGACAAACTTTGTCACCAAATTCCTTGGATCTTACTTGGATGCAAACATGCAGGCAGTCTGCTCTTGGCTGGGAGTTACGTGTGTCCATGGTAGTCATGCTCCCCATGATGTTCTCAACACATACACCTTTCAAGCAGCTCAGCGCAGGCTGCTGGAGCACATCCCATGGGCTGAGTGCCTTCTCTGATCTTGCCTGCCACTGTGGCTTGTCCCCTCTACTCTCCTCTGCCCCTCTGAAGATCACACAGCTGTGACCCTGTCCCGTTGCCTTCCGAGAGCCGTGCAGTGTCTCCAGGTGTGCCCTGTACCCATCCAGCAAGGACTCGGTGAGTGCTCCAAGGATGGAGGCTGCTCTCTGTGCAGCATGCAGCCTCTGCAAGGGGCAGTTCACTTCCCTGAGAGGACAAGGTGTCCAGGCGAGGGAAAGATCTGAAGGAGAAACTGGAGCCCTCCAGGAGACAGAGGAGTCTGGAGCAGAAGGAAACTCCCCCTGGGTTCACAGGGCTTGCTGTGAGTGGAGCTGCTCACTGCTGCTTTGTAGCTCTGGGGAACTCTGGCAAAGGGGAATATCACAGTGCACAAACCCTGTCCTGAAACTAGATCAGGCACTCTGGATGAGACCTTGGTTGAGCTCAACATGTCAACCAGGGCACCAGAGGTACTTAGGGAAGCCCTCTCCAACCTCTGTGACATGGCTTTTCCCTGAGCTACTGCATCCTCCCCTTCCTTTCCTTGCCCTTTCCTTGCCCTCACTCTGACTGCTGCTTCATCCATGGCAATCGCTTCTGGCTCAGGTCCAGCCTTGGGCTTTTCCCCCAGGGACCTCTTGGAACACACTGCTCCCATGACCTGTGGTTTCTGCAGCTCATGATGTTTGTGGTGCAGAGTTGACGTTCTGCAGCACACGTGTTCTGCACACACACGTGCCTGGGTGTGTGATCACGATTTTTCCCCACTGGACATCTGATGGAGCATCTCCCTGCACATGCTGGATTGCAGAGGAGCAGAAAACAGCACTTTGGTCCATCATTCCAGCTTTAGACAGGCAATTATGTTGATCCTTGTGAGTACCTACTGTGTCATTACCAGCCTAAGCTTTGTTTTGACATTCTTTTTCAGGGGACATCTAATTAGGAGTAACAAACTTTTACACCGGACAAAGTTCATCAATTTGTAAACATTTCTGATTGGAGCATGTAGTGCTTTATGAAATACTGGTAATTAAGTCCAGATAATAATCCCTCCAGCCTTTCAGAACAATCAAGCAAAATGTTAATTAAACAATCAGTATCCTCCATTCAGAAAAAAAAAGTAGTTCAGGTCATGATAATTAATTATCTTTTGCTCTGCTCCCCAAGCAGTTTTTATGACTGTGGTCTGTGAATATTAAAAATGATCTGGTGATGAGAGACCAGATGGCTAAGAAGGTTGGAAATGGCATGTGTTGCTTTTCACTTGAGGATTATGTGTTTCATTCAGATGTTGCTGCTTTTGATGGTTGTTGAATTGCCTAAATGAAATGAGTTGGTGAACCACAAAATTACCACAGAACAGGCCATAATTTGCACCACTGAGGAAGAATTCCTAAGGCTGAGAAGGATTTAAAGAGGTTTACAACTGGTTATATTTGGCTTTAATTAATGATTCTAGACACCATTTATTTAGAGATCTATCTATGTATCTATCTATTTATCTATCTCTCTATCTATCTATCATCTATCTATCTATCTAATAATGATTTAGGAGATCTATTATATTAGGAATAATTATACTATTCCTAAGAAAATAGAATCATTGGTATATTTGTATTATGCCTAATTTTAAATTATTTCCAAATTGTTCAAAATAATTTTAGATTACTCATTTTAGTTATTTCAAATTATTCATATTATTTTAGGAATAATAACAATCTGGGTTTCCAAGTTGCCCTACTCTGGTGAAGAGATTTCATTGATGCCTGTGAATTTTGGATCAAGCCTTTAGAAAGCAGTATGATTTACACAGATTATTAATGTTTGTTTGTTTCTTAACCCACAAAACATATCAAATCCCTTGTCTTTTACAGGAATTAGATGCATTTGTGGAGGTATTGCTCTGTGATCTCCTTGTCTTCTGGGAACTTCGGTTTCTAATGCAGAGTCCTTGCTACTTTGTAGGGAAAACGTGTTTTAAAAAGTAGGAATAAAAAGTGAAATAAACCACTCTCATGCAAACAGTGTCAAAGCTGAGTTTTATAAAAGGGGGGAACAGAGCAGTGCAGCAATTTTATGTTCAGGCTGAGACACTTCATTATTGAAGAGGGTAAGATAATTCCAATTTGATTTTACCTTCTTGTTGCACTTCTAGCTTTATAAGCATCCCTGCAACTAAGGCATTTTGTGTTTTATTGAAAATTCTGGGAAGGCTCTTTCATGCTGCAAATTAATTTTAATGCTCCTTCTGTCTTTTTTTTTTTTTTTTTTGGTTAGGCTTAAAGCCTATGCTCTGAGTGTGGTTTGAGAGAAATTTGAAGCTCTTTATTCTGTATTCCCACTACAATTACACCTGATAGAAGAAGAAAGGGAACTAAATTGTTCCAAGGCATTTCCTTGGCCCTTTGCTGAGTATTCGCATGACTGAGTGGGTCATGCTTCACCTGAAGGGACACTGGGGTAAGCTCTTCCTCTGTGATAGGATTCCTTTCCAAAGAGCTGTCCAAGAAGAAGCCTTTGAGGAGCATCAATTTTCCTTGTCCTTTCCAGCCTGAATTGTTCTGTGATAAGGAACATGGTTATGGGGGGGGAAAAAAAAAAAAGAGAGAGAGAAAAACTAAAGAAAACTGCTTTTTGTGGAAATGAAAAATAATGATTAGTAGAGACTGGAAAAACTGTTTTCCTGTTTGTAAGACCGCCATGCTCCTATCACTTTGGAAAGCTTTACAGGTTGAGACTCACAAGGTGTAATTAAGAACCTAAATGAGTTGCTTCAATAAAGAGCATCATCACTGAAAGCCCTTTTCACCTAAAGACCAACTCCTATTTTGGAGCTGCCTCTCTCTTCATTGGTCACATGGTGATCAAAGATCTGATGATCAGGAAAGTGATTCCTGGCCTCTGACTCTGGAAATTTCAATTGCCCCCCCATAAAAGGGAGATGAGGGTGGTTTTCTCTATATCACAGAGTTCTTGTGAGAGTTGACATTTGTGAGGCATATCTGTTTGCCTCAGGTAATTCTGTATAGATTATATGACTCTCTACTTAAGCCATGACATTTATATATTGATTTATAGATGTAGTACTACTTATTTTCTCCCAGGGCTGAGTTTTGAAATCACAGAATCCTGGAATGCTTTGGGTTGGAATGGTTCCTAAAGATCTCATCTAGTTCCAGCACCCCCTGCCATGGGCAGGGAGGCCACGCACTAGACCAGATTGCTCAAATTGTGTATATTTAATATTTAATATAGCAACCCTTCATAAAAAAATTAGTACATCTATAAATGCTATAATTCTGCTTTGACTGTTTTGTTTCTTCTTCCTCTACAGGCACAGAGCCACCAATGCCCAGGACATTTAAGATTATATGAAACATTTTACCTGGTGCTTGGTCACAGGACTATCACATTTTCTTCTTGAAAAATAACCAGTCAACACAAATGCTAATTTTCCCAACAGGATTTAAAATGGACATGTAATTTTTGCAAGTTCATATACTATGTAAAGCCTGTCATTTCTCAAGCTCTGCTACTAATGATATCTGATGAATACTGAGCACTTCTTATCTCTTATATGGAGCTCTGCCTAGTCAGCAGTGACAACTGATCAAATGCCTGCTGTAAAAGGCTCACCTTGTCTTGGGGAGACAAGTCTCCAGGACATGAAAAACTTTGGGTGCCAGTCTTTCAGGGATATTTCTGCCATCTAGCAAGTGGCCAGTGCTCAAAGGCTGGCCTTCTTGACTCCTTCCTAAAATTCAGGTGGTTTTGGTCTCTTGGTTCTTTGAAGAGTAACACCCCCTTGGGTCTTGCACACACAGCTATGCACTGGATGAGGAGGGATATCCCAGTTCAGTCCAGAAGCTGAATCTGGCTACAAGAATCAATCCTTCCAGCAAAGGTTTTATAACTAATTCAAATATTTTTAACCAGGAAGAAATTTGAGGCAACCAGCCTATTCACTGACAATTTCCACAGAGAAAAATATCTCAGAAGAAAGGTATTTCCAGCATTGGCTTAGGCAGCTCCATTTTTAAGAGATAAACCAGAGTTATATTCCTATTGTGAGATATACATGCCTTCAGTGGCAATCACTAAAGACCAGATTATTTTTCTGTTGTTCTCACACTATCCATAAAGCTGGCTCCATACTTACCTCCCATGATCTGTTTGGGAGTACATAAAGCAGAGGATGTCTGATAGTGTCTAATATGTGGAAAGGGTATAGGAATCTCTGTTCTTAGAGATTTACATAGCATAGAAGGGGTTTCCCCCCTATTTTCTTCTGCTACACTTCTATTGTTAGTAGAATGTTCTTTGGATTCTTCAGCCTACAAAGACTTTTGCAATGGCCTTTGTGAGAGTAACTTCACAGCTCAGCCAATTTTAAAGGTTAAATTCTTTTCAGGCACTGATGGACAGAATTTCTTTCAAGATGTCTTATAATAGCCAAATCCCTTCAAAGAACTCATCATGAGACTACAGAAGTCAGGGGTTATTGGATGTCTTTCAATATATGCTATGGAAATGCTCATCCTCTGATGAAAGCCAGAAGTAACTTTGAAGTCAGGACAGAAACCTAGAGATATCCATGATTCTGTAGAGCAGCCTGTTTTCTTCCCATAGCTGTGGGTAACAGTGGGACATATGAAGTCTCCATGAAAGAGACCCTAGTTATGTTTAGCCACCTGTGGTCTTTGTTCCTGGCAATTACAGCTGTTAATCCTAATATGACACCAAATATTTGGATGCCTCTAGGGAATGGATTTTTCTCATCTTACAGTGCCACCACATTTGTGCTAGTGCATCTGATCACTATCATGGCCACACTGATCAGTCTTGGTCCCGCTGACACTAACAATGACACAGAATGTGCAAGGTTCCCTACCCAAACTATCTACCAGGTTTCCTGCAGGCTCTGTTTCTGTTCCCAGGACCTTGAGCACCTCTCTTGTTCTGCAGGGGTCTTTGTGTCACCTTTCATGGCTGGCACTGATGGGGCAATCCTACTCAATCCTACTGGAAGGATGGAAGTGCACAAAACACCTGAGTCTGAAGGCATCGCTGGGGCTCCTTGACATCTTCTTCCCAAACACCAAGAGAAATGCCAGATCACATGTGTGCGTGTGTGTTGTGGTGAAGAGTCTAGAGGGTAAGTCAATTAAAGAGCAGCTTAGGGAGCTGTGGGTGTTCAGCCTGGAGAAAAAGAGGCCAGGGATGACCTTATCCTATCTACAGCAGCCTGAAAGGAGGCTGTATCTGGCTGGAGATCAGCCTGTTCTCCAGGCAGCCAGTGACAGGACAAGAGGACATGGCCTCCACCAGTGCCAGGGGAGAGGCAGGTTGGACATCAGGAAAAATTTCTTCACGGAAAAGGCTGTTAAACACTGGAATGGACTGCCCAAGGAGGTGGTGGAGTCACCATCCCTGGAAGTGTTCAAGAAATTACTTGGATATGGCATTTAGTGCCAAGTCTAGTTGAAAAGATGGTGACTGGTCAAAGGCTGGACTACATGATCTTGGAGCCCCTTTCCAAACCTGACTGATTCTGTAATTCTGTGAAATACTGAAGACATGCCCTCAGTTTCAATCTGTGGTGGCAAACAGAGAAGCACCCAGGAGAGATATGACCTAAGGAAGACTTCTCTCTAATCCTCATATGCTGGCACCCCAAAGAGAAAAAGCAGAAACTGAATTTTCATCTTAAACTCACTCTCCTCCTACATGAATGCCCCTTGAGAGAAGTACATTCACTTACATTCAGAAAGAATCTTCACCATATTGTAGAGCTGGATTTCAGTCCCCATTGCCAGAGGCTGGCCGAATTAGTCTTTCTGTCTTTCTTGCTCTGAAATCAATCTATCATCTGGTCTATTTGGTGTCAACAATTTATCTCAGATGAGCCTGGTTTGGGAAAGGGAAGGGAACTCTGAAAGGGAACTCAGAAAGGGAACTCTGTGCAGGCCTTGTCTACAATAAAACTCAGCTTCCTGCACCTCAGAGAAAAAGAGTGAAGTTTTATGACAGTGGTTATTTTTAATGCCAGAACAGAATGAAGGGTCATAATGCCTAGTGGACTTGGAACCATTAATCTTTTTTACTGGCCCAGCTCAGAATTGACATTATCTCTGTTTTCTTGACCATTCAGGGAAATTTTTATCTCTTGGCCCTCAAAATTTACCTATCTAGGCATCTTAACAGAAATAATCTTTATTTCAAAGTGGTCTACCAATTTTGTCTCTTTTGAACTCTGTTCTTACTCTTCTCCAAAGTGCACAGGGATAGAACAGGGACACATGGTTGCAGCAAGAAATATTTCCTTTGGATAATAGGAAGAAAACATGTTCTCATGAGGATAGCCAAACTCTGGAACAAGCTACCCAAAGATACTGTGAAATCTCTACTCCTGGAGATATTCAGAGCATGACTGGACAAGGTTTGAGCAGTCTCATCTAAGATGTTCTTGCTTCAAGTGGAGGGTTAATCCAAAGACCTATGGAAATCTCTTTCAAAAGAAATCACTTGGTTGCGACTCACATCCTCTTTACCCTCCTGAGATCACTGAGAAAACATTGGTGCCTCCTTCCCTTGAGCCAGGTATGCAGGTCTTTGTTGCATGTTGGCCTCTTAGCCAGCACTAAAAGTCTTTGCTAGGGCTGTGGAAAACCCAAGTGAGCACCTAGATAGCAACCCAATGCAGAGGACCTTAAGTCTTGTTAACTGCTGGATTATTTGGAAGAGGCTGTCAACAGTGTTCTGATAAATCAACTCTGACTTACCTAGTAACTGATTAATTGGTATAAAAATTACATGGCAATTGCCTAAAAAATTAAGAAATGTTCCTGGAAAGTCACATCAGTCTAAGGAGATGGACTTTCTCATTTGTGTCTACAAACATCTATACTGGCAACAGTCTGAAAAATGCCACCAGGAAGGCCATGAAGGCTCCATTACAAAGAAAAAATATCAGCACCTGAACTTACAAAATATTGCTGATACTTCCTCATCTACTTAAGTGTTTCAAAGTGAGAAATCTTTTCCCTCTTTGTCATTTAATCTCATATTTCATTAAGTGATAACAAACCAATAGCATTCATCAGTATTACTGTGTTTTTAAGCAAGTGGAGTATATACCACTGTGTTAAATGTAAGGCAAAAGTATCAGTCTTCTCCGGTTACCCACCACCAAAATACCATGTACTGTAATTGTTCCATTTCTTTCCAAAAACTAGAATCACTACAGCCTTGAAAGCATATTAGAATTTTTCTTCATGACAGAAATATGATCTGTTCTGTGGTCTTTTTAAGTTCTTATTGGTACTTTCTTGGGAGATGGGATTCAAAACAAAATTAGATTATAAGATGCTGCAAGATTGTGCAAAAGCAATTTTCTGGGAAAAAAAGGATGATTTTTACTTTTCTCTGTGGACAGCCAGAAAACATAACAGCCTGAATTTGCAGTTTTTATTGTGCTACTCTAATTTTTTCCTGGTGGGTACATTGGAAATAAAAAAAACACACCACATTTCCAAATCATTATTTTCAGAGTTGCATATTGCTAGCAATGAAACAGTCAGCACTAACTCTGCCAGCATCTTCGCAACAAAAAATGCCATTTGAAATGATTATGTGAGCTAGAGAGGCTGGAATAGGTGCTTTGCTTCAGTTGCCTTTCTCCCTGAATGCTGCTTTTTGCATCTAGATTAAATGTGCCTAGGCTTTGGCTGATATGGCACTTTTTGTATGGGGTGAAGCATCTTCCATCCCTTCCCAGGGTGTTAGATGGCACCAAGCAAAGTAAAATAAGAAATATTATATATCTATAATATTTCTATTATTATCTATACATATAATATAAATATTATATGTATATAGTATATATAAAATAAAATGAAAAAATACTTTCTGCTGTGTTTTTGGGGGGTCAGAGGGTATTGTCAAAAGGAGTTGTAGGCTTCAATTTGTTATTTCAGCGCAACACCCAGGTAGCTCCAGTGCCCTTGTGCCATTGAAATGTTGAAGATTCTTAGTCTGGAATTTGGATGGCCATAAGATGACAGGTAACAAGAGAAATTAGTTTCTCCTGAGTGAATATAACCCACATTTTAATACATGGCATCAATTCTGGAAGTATTTTCCTAAATCAGTCACATTCTATGAGTCAATACTGCGCAGAGAAGAAGAGGAGAATCCATTTAGAAAGCACATAATGAGGTAAGATTTCTGGTGGTGTACATTTCTGAGGAACAGAAAATTGTCAAGTTATAAAACATTCATGAAAAATATGAATAATAAGGTCCTTGTTCAAAACTGTAAAGTCAGTGTTTCTACTCTGAAGTCTATTTTTGGAAGTTGTTCTTTGTTCCTGAAAAATTGCTTTGTGCGGGAAGGTAGCAATAAAGATGGTGATCCTGGAGAAATGTCTTATTCTTCTGGGTTTGGTTCCTGTTAGAAAAAAGTAGGAATTGGTTTGTAGAAGATCCATTCAGCCAAATAATAAGTGATCAATTTCTGATTGTATTTACACACTACCCAACCACCTACCAGCAGGAGATTGTATTTAGGAAAAAATATGTTTAAGAGAATCACCCATCATGATACAATGGTCAGTGTCAGTCTCCATCATGGAGTCACCATCCCTGAAAATGCTCAGAAGATGAGTAGTGGCACTTGGCAGTACAGTTTAGTGAGCATGGTGGTATTTGGTTAGAGGTTGGACTTAATTATCTTGGAGATCTTTTCCCACCTCAACAATTCTGTGATTCCTCTCTGTGGCTCCAGCTTTAGAAGCCAGAGGCCATTTGAGTCTCAAGAGTACCTGGGTTGATCCACCCTTCACCTGGGGTTTGGACATCAGTGGATGCCATTGCTTCATGGCAATCAGTAGTTGGGAGGATGTTGGTGGTGCTCTGAGAGGATCCTTGGGAAAGCCAGGTGGAAGGAGATGACTCTGCAGTCTGGTGGACAAAGTCTGCAGAACCTCCATCAGTTCTGAAAAATGAGGAAAAAATGCTCGAGGTAATTTAGGACCAGATTTTTCTCCTTAAACTATTTAGGCATCTTAATGTGGGATATTAAACTCAAACCTTCATGATAAGCTCTCCAAATATCTGGCTGCAACATTAGTTTGTGAAGTACCTGTGAAATCAGGCCCCTGGCAGAACTGAACAAAGCCTAATCAAGTTTCTGATTTAGGACATGAATCTTGTGACAGGAGCCAGGTGCCTCCAGAGCACGTGCTCCTCTCTGAGACAGCACCTCTGGCATCAGAAACTATTTGGCCTTACTGAGAAGTGTGTGGCCCGACCCAAAAATATTTCCTTCTACTTTTTGTATTGCAGAAAATCGTGTTGCTAACACAAGGGAGCTTGAGAGTCTATGTCAGCCTCATCCCAATGGCAAGGAGCTGACAGAGCTGCTGTGAGGAATGAAGGTGTCTCATGGAGTTGATGCAGCTGAAGATCTGAGGGTGAGGCTGATGCAGATGCCATTTCTGAGCCTGTCCCAGTGGCAGCATTGAAAAAATCTGTGTACATTCTTTACCTTGGCAGGTCACTTCCATTTATTCTCATAAAAGTCTATTGTGAAGATATTAATATCTGCAGCTCTCCTTAATTTCTGCAGTCATGATGTGCTTTTATTACATTAGAGTGACCTGAAACTGTGTCCTAGTCTCATAGATCCCGTTTTCACAGCTTGCACTGTGGGTTTAATTTCACAGTTTTTAGTTTCCCAGCTTAAAAATATGAACAACTTATGGAGCAAAATTAACAGTTTATTAGAAATATCATTCACTGCAAAAGTCTTAAGGGTAATTCACAGCTCTATAAAAGGTCGTGGTATAAATAATTGCTTGATGAATATGGACCATGTTTGTTTGTCATTAAACACCAGCAGAGAGCTAATGCACTTTAATAGTCCTGCTAACTATTATCTGACAGGCACAGAAACCACAACCAAATGCAACAATTTTGCTGAACAATTGCTTCTTGCTCTTCTTTCTTTACACAAAAGGTAAAATAATGACATATGCTGTTGTCTTCACCCATCAGTAGTGGTCACGACTTTTACTCCTATAAAACATGGTAACCAATAACTTATGTTGCAATGCTGTTGCACCGTTTATTAAACAAAATGTCCCATTAATTCCACTCTTTTACATGTGGAAAGGCTGCGCTCACAGTGCATAGCAGTGAAAACTGTTACTCCCCATCCTGTTTGTAGAGAGCTTGTTCAAGGTCCCTGGTGTAATCCCTGTGTTAACTAGGCTCTTGTGATCCACACATGTCTGTGTAGTTCTCCATTTATATCTTCCATTTATTGGAAGATATAGATTTAAATCTTATCCGAGACAAAGAAATTTTTAGTGAGATTTCTCTAATAACTGCAATTACTTCTATTTTAATTTAGGCCTTGCTGTATTCAGTTGTGACTGAACCTAATTACAGCACTAATTACCTTGTCCTTCTAGTAAGACCACAATCTGTTGTGTTTGGGAATGGATGGAGAAAGAGAAAGGACAATCTTTACCCCCCATCTCTAGATGGATTCCCCCATCTCTAGATCTCCCAGATGATAGAGATTCCCCCCTTGAAAATGTATGGCTCTATTCCAGAAGAATTCCTGGTTAAAGAGTCTAAAATATATTCCATTCCCTTACTCCCATTTGTCTTACAGCATCTGTCCCAAAGGGATAATTAATCTTCTTCCTCCCAGATGCCCTTGGAGAGGCTTTTCTATACACCAGGGACAACTTTAGGTCTGCCCCAAGCACCCATGAATCCCACCATCTTCTACCCAACCCATCCTGAAAGGTCCCTGTGGAGTCCCATTCCATACACTCCTTCAGAAGATCCCTGGTAAAGGGATTCTGTCATACTTGATTGAGTTGCTTTGTGTTAGGAACTTCCCACAGATAAAATGGGTACTTCAGCTGACCTGAATCAGAAAGTAATCTATTTGTGTAAGAAATCATTTAGGCCAAAAGAAATTAGGTGGTGCTGAGGCTCAGCCAACAGGAAATAAGGCTTTAGGGTGTGGTCATTTCATCAGCCACAGTCAGCTCCTCAGACTACTTTGGCACCTAGATGCCATAATGAATTGGACCCCAAAGTATGAAGAGGAAGCATATGTATAAAATCCATGAGAAAAGTTAAACTTTTATTCAGTTCAGGATCCAACACGTGCCTAAAGCCACATAGTGACTGAGACAAATGAAATTGCTTATTAATTGATCTCTGTCCATCCAGGGCAGTAAGTAGCCCAGCACTACCATGGAATAAAGGGTATGTGGCCTTGTAATTAAGTGCTGTGTCATGATGTGCATGCACAAAGGCATGTTGAAATGAAGTAACAAAGGGACACCCTTGATTCCAGAAGTTATTGAACTTTGCAATGTTGGTAGTTTGGCTAATGCTGTTTCTTGGTGGATGTTTTAAAGTAAATCAATTTAATAAAGAAACTGTTTAAAATAGGAAGAGTATTATCAGGGAGTTGATCTTTGTTCTGATGAAATGGGATTACATTATGAATCTGAAATAACACCAGGTAGAACCTATTTGTTTCCAGAGGCAAGACAGGACCTATGGTGTCATGATAAATAACTACACATGAGAAGTTGTGACTTGGTTGCAGAATCTGATTGCCCCAGTTTTTTGTTCAAACAGGATGAGTAGTTTAAGTGAAATAGATACTTACGTTTTTAATGAAAAGATTTGTTTGACATTTCTTTTCCCCCGACCTACCCTGGGAAGTGACACTTGCACAGTGAGAAATGAGCAGCTTCCCAAGAGGAGAGGCAGGTTATGCTTCTCCAGCAGGTTTAGAAGTTCCTGCCCATCCAGTTTATTAAACCTCTCTATTTTTCCTTGACAGTGAAAGTTCACCAAGTTGGCAGGATATTTTAAAAAATATCTGACCTGCAGCTTACCCCTGTGCTGTGGTCAGCAGGGCTTGCAAAAGGGCTATTCATAAACCCTGTATGAAGAGATTGCTTCCTGCAAACATATTTAATGTTTCTGATTTTAGTTTATTTATTGCTTTTTCCAATAAGCTCCCTGGAATCTTGGATAGCTCAGAAATACCAGGCTGCCATTTCTAACCTTGACTATTCAGTCTTAGATGAAAGGTTTACAAAAGTCTAATTGCTTACCAACGCAAGTAGTGCAATTACACAGCTGCCAGGGATGGCATATGAGCATTGTGACCACCCAAATATATTCCTTGAGAAGAGATCCTTGAAATAACAAAGGAAACTCTCCAGATGTTGCTGTCTTTGGTTGAGTGTAATAGAGAAAAGAAGAAACCCCAGGTTGCACCAAAATCTGTCAAAAATATTAGGCCAAGTCATGGCAGAATTGCTAGTATAAACATAATGTAAATACTAGGATAGGCATACATTAAACTCTGATGTGTTTTTGTCCCTAAATAGGTCTACAAAGGACTTTTTATAAAATGCTATCTAAACTGTCCCAGGATGCTCAACAGAGGCAATCAAACAATTGTATCCTAAAATGAAACTTGTCAAATGAAGTGCAAGTTTTTAACGTAGTATGGAAAAAAAGCATGGCTACATCATGCTTTCACTTCCCCATTCCTGGACATGTTCCAGGCCAGATTGGACAGGGCTCTGAGCAACCTGGTTGAGTGGAAGGTGTCACTATCCATGGCAGAGGTGTTGGAACATGTTGAACTTTAATGTCTCTTCCAACCCAAACCTTCCTATGATTCTGTGATATGGCACAACAACGAGTGGCAGGGTAAAGGGGAGATATGTAAGGATCACAGTATTGCCCAGGCTGTAGGACTGAAATAAGCTGCTCTTAGCTTCTAGGAACAATATTTTGGGATTTTTGTTTTTTGTTTTGTTTTGTTTGTTTGTTTGTTTTTGTGGGTTTTGTTCGGTTTGGGTTTTTTTGTGGATTTTGTTGTTGTGTTTGTTTTTGTAAAATACACTTGTAGTGATGCGAGTAGAACCATGTATCTTCCCTTAAACTTGTGAAAGTATTTTCTCTTAAATTCATGATAAACGCTTTTGGAAGTAAAGTTTCAAACAGGTTCTTAACCGTGCCAAGCATTTTTCATTGAAAACTTTCATACCACCAATCAAAAGTCTTAGAAAGCTGAGCTTATGATGTTTCCTTAAGAGCAAGAGAGCATTCCCTTGCCCCAGGCAGTGTGACCTAATCGGGTTTTAATCTTGATAAATGAGTGTCCAGATCGTCCTTCAAAACTTTTAAATACTGTCTACATCCCCATTAAGCAATCTGTTCAAGACTTTGCTTGCCTTACTGTTTTTGTTAGTATCAGTCTAGATTCCTTTTATTCTAATTCATTATTTACTATCTTTTACATCTCAGGATGGGCAGGTAAAAGACTTTATACCCATTCTAGATTCCTTTTATTGCAACTCATTATTGCTTCTCTTTCTCAGGATGGGCATGGAAACTTACTTAAGCTTTGTTTTTATCTTTTATATGAGTGAGAACTGGTATAATTTCCCTTTCACCTTTCCTTCTCTGGACTAAAGAGTCCCATTTTCTTCAATCTCTTCTCACAACATAGGTCCTGCTTTTCTAGACTGCTTTTTATTCTCTCAATTCCCCTTTGGTCCCTCCCCACTTGGCCATTGTTTTTCACAACTAGTGCTAACAAAAGCCAGACCCTTATCAGTACCAAGAGCAGACAGAAATTTCTTCAGCTGACTCAGAGACAGAAGCCTAACTCAGGTACACCAGGTTTGCCTGCTTTGCAGCTGTGTGATACTTGACTTATGATGAGTTTGTGATTCGCTACAAAGCTTGGTGATTTTCTGCATTATTACTGCCTAGCCAGACATTTTCCATCCTGCATTTAGAAAAATAAATGTAGAACTTTGTGTGTCCTTATTGAATTTTTGCCTATTACTTTCAGGCCATTTTCCTAATTTATCAAGAATGTTCTAAATTCTAGTTCTGTCCTCCTTCATGCTCATAGCCTTTCCAGCAGTGGTGTTGCTTGAAAATTTAATAAAGTATACTTGTTAATTCATCATCTAAGTCATTAATGAAAATATTGAATAATACTGGATGGGGGACAGATCCTTGGGGGATCTTTCTTTATACATCATTCTGTGTTGATTGTGAATTACGGGTGGCTATTACCTAAGTATGGATTCCCCAGCCAGTGATATACCACTGATAACACCTCCAGCTAGTATACATTTCACTCACTTGTTTATGAGTTTACACTACAGGCTAGTGAAGGGAGAGTAGTGACAGTGAAGGTGCTAAAGCAGCAGCAGGGAGTGCCTCTCTCCAATTCACATGGCTTGTCTCCCTGTGATAGAAGGAAATACACTTTCCTTGATTTATTATTGTCAGAACCATGTTGGTTGTCATTTACATTCTTTTTATGGTTACAAGTTGCTTGATTAGTCCCTCCAGATTTGGGAGAGGAATTCAACATAAGCTGAGTAGTCACTATTTTATATTCCCTCCAGATTTGGGAGAGAAAATTAAGATAAGCTGACTAGTCAGTAATATTTTTGGCCCTTTATCTCCTCTTTTCAGTGGTAGAAACAGCATTAACCTTTCTCTGCTATTTAATCTCTTGCTTTAACTAAGCTCTCTGAAGCTCCCTAACAGCTCTGAGGCTGCTCTGTCTGGCTCCTGAAAGTTTTCATTGCAGAGTGACTTCCCAGCAGAGGCTGTGTCCGCAGCCACAGGTCCTGCCCCATTCCCAGCCCTCTGCTGGGCATGCTGAGCAGAGAGCTGGACCCGGGACTATGATCAGACTGAAAAACATTTCAACATTTCATTCCGTTTTCTTTCATGGGATCACAGCAGCAGGAGTGGCTGGATCCAAGCTGGGGTTGACTGGGCACTGTGAATACTCACCCATCTTGAGCCATTAGCCCTCAACTGAATGTGTGACTGGAGCCCAGTATCCTGTGTGACCTTCCTGAACCACCAGGGCTGAGAAACTCTAACCTTCATTAACACTGTCAATTTACCCATTCCCTGCTGTAGCCTGATTATTTATTTTCAGCTGCTGGCGTTAACTACATTAACTACGCGTTCCCAAGTGACCCTTAGTGGCTACTGAGGATACTTTTCACCATGTAATCAGTAGATAATTTTCCTGCTCTGTTACAAGTTTAGATGAGTCTTACTTAAGTAATTTCAGTATTATAGAAGTATTAATACACCCTGTTTATCTGTGTCCCAGGGGAGCTGTATCTGGTTTTGCTCCTAAGCTTTTATGGTTGTGTCCCTGAACCATTATCCTTTCAGTCTGCCCTTAATAGACAGAGGAGGAGGATTCTTCCTTTCTCTGAGGAGGCAGAAGAGCTTGCAGCTGGCCATACTAGTCTCTGACTCTGTCTTACAGCCTTCTCTGCCACGATGGAGTTTGCCCTTCCATCCTTCATGTAGCTTCTGCAAGGAGATACCAAGCCTTGTAAGCTTGTTTTCCTCTAAGGGTTTCAGAAGGATTTTACTTCTCTGCAATAGGTTTTTATGCCTGTGAAACTCATTCTCTTTACATTATCAGCTTGGCTCTTTCTTTTTATGGGAGTTGTAAACCCCCTCACACCACACATTGCCCCTTATCTTTCTATTTTCATTGCCCTCTTTCTTCCTTGATTCAATGCCTGAACCTGTGTGTTACTGATGGAGTTCAACAAGGTGCTGACACACAGGAAGTGTTTTCAAGGAAAAAAAGGATAGATACATCCAGGGAGAAACATTTTTGTCTGTCTGAAATGCAGTCAGAGGCTATTTTAGCCCACCACTAGCTGAGTGGATTAGCTTCCAGGACAGCCAGATGAGGCTAGATGTACCAGAGAACTCTAATTGGAATTCTCATAGGTCTCATCTGGATGCATTGAAACTCAGGCATTGCTTATGAATAAAAAGTGAAGGTAAGGCTAGTATTCCTTTTATTCATTCCACCATATTTCACATTATACATACATACTACATACATACGTATATATATATATATATATAATTTTCTCCAAAATGAATGTTTTTAGTCGGTTTCTTCCTCTTGAAGCCAGGGCTACCACGTGCTGATAGCAGAATGCTTTGCTCCTGGGTCTAAATGACAGATTTGTAGCTTACAATAAAACTGCCTGCAGGTTTATTACTGTGCTGTCATGCATTTCAAAAGCTACAGTAGAGTGAACCTGAGCAATGCCCCAGCCACCATTTGCCATATTTACCTGATGATAAATGTCAGGTCTCTGTTGAGTTTCAGCAAGAGAGAAGATAACAGCAAGTAAAAGAGCTTGGGTGTAACAGCATCACCAACAATCTGACTCCCTGTGACCCATCACATTTTTTTATAACATGAAAAGATTGTACAGGACATCTACAACCACTCCTATGACAAGAGCTAAAGGAGAATATCTTCCTTCCATTCTTGTGTACCTGTGACCTTCAGGAGAGTTATTAGGATGAGGCCTGTTTGTACTTACCCTAAATTTGAAGACTTAAGAGTCACAGCTTAAGCCTGTCTGCCAACGATGGCTCCACAGAGGTTCACAAGGATTTTGATGATTGTTTCAGCGGGGCTATATTTTCTTTAATTTTTGTGCCAAAGAATGTTAACCCTTCTAAGAAAACAGGATGCTGTAAGGGTTGTCCTTTATAAACAGTAACAAAAGCAAAATGTCTTAGTATCAGGACGCTTGCAGTAAAATCACAAAAGTTAACTACACTACAGATCCTGCAATACCAACTCAAATTATCTGAACATGGACTGTCTCTTATGTCTAGTTGTGGAGAGCTGCCCCAAGGTAGCAGGTACCACCAAACTGATAAAAAATTAAAGATGGTTGCTATTGAAAGGAATACTGCAAAGACTTTTCCAGTTCCTTAGCTTTTAAGAAATTACCCCTACATTTTTTGTGTATGTGTGTTTATTTGTGTTGTTTGCAGGGTTATCACACAGGCACAAACACTGCACTCTGGGTCTGTTTTTTGGAGAGTCTCAAAGAGTTGTCAGTCTCCAATATTGCAGACTATGTTCAATACGCAGAGTAGTTCAGATAGTAATGATGTCAGTAATGAGCATTAAATCAAGCATTTAAGATTTATATTGCTAAAGCACCCTCTAGTGGGGCAGGGACAGAACAGTTGTTTTTCGCAGATAATGGCTCCACGAATCGGAGAATAGACAAGTAAAAGGCTGGATGCTGGTGGGGTAGGAAAACACACTGAATCTTTAGCTTGCAGAATGACGGAATTGTTTACATTGGGAAAGACCTACAAGATCACCCAGTTCAGTCTTTGACCGAACACCACCATGTCAACTAGACCAAGGCACTGCCACATCCAGTCATTTCTTGAACATCTCCAGGGCTGGAGATTCCACCACCTCCCTGGGAAGTCGGTTCCAAAGCTGAACAACTCTTTCTGTGAAGAAATTCTTACTGATGTCCAACCTGCCTCTCCCCTGGTGCAGCTTGTGGCTATGTCTTCTTGCTCTGACAATGTTTAGTCAGTGCTCCTGCTATCCATGCAACAGGCAGAAGTCACAATACCTGAAAAGTGGCTATGCAATTTTATTGCACATAATCATAGCATCATTTTATTCACAGACCTTTAAAGGTCATCTCATCTAAGCCCCTGCTCAAAGAAAGTTCAAAAAGATGGGTGATTCATGACCCTTTCCAGCTGAGTTTGGATATATGTCCAACAACAGTTTTTCCCCAATATATTCCAGTATTTGACCATCATCATGGTGACAAAAAAATTCTTTGTATCCAAATTGAATTTCTCTTGTTGCAATTTCTCTTTATTGCCTCTCAGGCCACAGCTGTGTACCTCCAAGAATTCCCCATAGTTTCACAGGGTATTTACAGTGTTGGGATCTTGAAATACTGGAGAAAATATTTGCAGTCCCTGAAAGAGAGAAAACTTTTTGGGCCAAGGCCTGGCTGAAAATGACTTGAGGTTTGTAGCAAAGAAATTAGTCTTTGTTCACTTGTTCAGGGAAAGAACATTTTTAGGCAATTTGTAAAGAAACACAATAGCTGCAAAGAAGATCACTAATTTTATTTCCCTTTTTGAAGGAAGGAACTGTGAGGTCCTGAGTGAGGGTAATAACTTGGCTGCAGGTGGGCAGGAGTGGGAACCCCAGGGTGTTCACACAGCTTTGTGGGCAACAACTTCCCATCATCAGTACAGTACCTGATACCTTTAAATAATTCGTCTTGTGTTGAGAGGGAGGAAATGGATGTGATCAAAAGCAGAAAACAGCTGAGCCATGGAGAACCAGAAAGTCACCAAAGAGAGTGGTGGACACCCAGATGGTGGTGATCCCTGCTTGTTGCCTGGCCCTGTGTGTTACCTGACTGCAGCAAACAGGTGAAGAGCAGGCAGTATGATCTGACCCCTACATTTGGGGGTGCACAACATAGTCTTGGCTGTATTTTTGGTAAGAAGGTTGACCAGCCATTCCATGGCACAACTTTAGGGGCACAGCTTTGTTTATTTTTAGGAAATCAGAAGCACTGAGGTCTACTGTCTTCTTTCACTTCCCTAAAACAAGACTTTGAAGCTGCTGATGTCTGGATAGATGCAGATGCCAGGTGAGCACCTTCTCCAGACCTACCTGGAGCCATGGTCAATGCCTGTGGATGCAGCACCCACCCTGCCCCTCTGCAGGCTCATTGTCACACTGTGCATGCCCGCTGCCCCCCTGCACTGCCCACAGCCCAGCCTGCCAGTCTCGGGCAGGATGTTCAGAGGAAAGATTAGGCAAAGAGTAATCATAGTTCTTTCAAACTGGGTAGATAAAATTACATGTGTATAATTAGTGGTTAGGTGGCTAAAGGAAAGGAGTTTTATTTGTGAGCAGTCAGCACCTGCCAACATTCAGACTCATGGCCTCAATATTTGTGTTTGCCTTTAGGCACCTCAGCATGAAAACACTCACCCAGGCTAGACATAGGGGCTGAGCCTCCCCTGGACTTGGAATCCCTCCTGTGTTTTCCATTTTCACCTGCCACCACTCACCCTACCAAGCTCTGCATTTCTGTGACCCTGCTTGGCAGGAAAACCAGAGTCTCTGCAGGTGGCCAGCTGCCAGGGACATCAATTTTTTCCAGTTAGTGGAAAACAGAGGGTGTTACCTCTAACCATGATTTAAAAACAGCAGCAGAGCAGAAACCCATGGAGGACATCCAATATCCTGGTCAACATGCCACTTCTGGAAGCCAGGAGTGCTGGCTCTGTGCAACAGAAGACACACCTTTCCCCAGACCTTTTGGAAGAACTCTAGCAACGATGGTTTGAAAAGGGTGGGTGGGGGAGCATGGAGCCCTTGAACCATGACTGCTTTTGGCCCTCTTCAAGCAGAAGTAGGGATGAACTGAGCACCTTGTGCAGATGAAGTGTTTGACCTGGTGCACTCACTGCACCAAGGAACTACACCGGTGCTCCAACAGCCTAAAGACCTGTGCTCACAGATTACAGTAAAAGGTGATCTGGGAATGCACATGAAATCATGAAAGACCTCAGGGCACTCAGGAGACTCCCTTTTTCTTCTCTGATGGACTGCTGGAATCCTTACCCAGATTTTCACGTGACTCTGGCTCTCCTGTTTGGCACCTTTCTGTTACACAATCTGGCTTTTCAGATGTTCCCTTTCAAAGCAGTAGTTTGGAACTGGAATTAAAGAGGATGGCAGAAAACCTTAATCAGAGATCTGGCTTTATAAATAGGACAAGTACTTGTTTTATTGCACTGTTTAATAACATATTTCTTTTCTGTAGCTGCAGTCCTGAGAAGGCAGAGCAGCAACAGGTAGGTGTTGTCAATTCTACATATCACTAGAAATTATTAACCTTAAAATGTGTAGAAGTGAAATTGCACCTTATTTTAGCATTTACAGCAACATTTGTTCAAGCGCGGTTTAAGCCTGTGTACAATTTCTGACACTAGAGGGAGTACATAATTTATTTTATGAAAATAAACAAGTCGGGTTTTTTTTAATAGAAAATACATCAACGGGGGGAAAAGCAAAAATATTCAAAAAGAACTTTATTCCTTCACTTCGTGTTGTACTGAAAAAAAAAAAAAAAAGAAGCTGAGAAGCTGCATTATCTAAGTAGGTTATGCAACTGTGTCTGTAAAACCAGTGTGGGGCAGATAACCAGCCAGCCTGTGCTCAATTTGTGTGTTTGTGTCTATCGAGTCTGAACACATGAGGTGAGTAACTAACCCACGGGATAACACACACAGACATCTCTGCCCACAGGTTTCTATCTCTGGTGCTGCTGTATTCCCACTGCTCCCCACAAACACCGCAGTGTCTGAACAGCTATGATCTCTCCAATGTGTTTATCCTCCCAACGTGCCTGGGAGGTAGGGAACAAGTACCACCTTCTTTTTTTGGCTAGAAAGTCAGGTGCAGAGAGGGTGAACGATGCACCCACAGCCTGGCAGAAATGAACACCCTGGTCTGTCTGTGCACCCTCGCTCAGGTTCCCAATCCATCTCTGGCTACAGCAGGTTGTTAAGCTGCAAGGTGCCTTTGCCTGGCTGCTTTTTCCTGACCACAGGTACAAAGGTTGCCCAGTGAACTCTGCGCTGTGTTTTTAGTGTAATTGGACAGATGTGTCACCGTGACCCTCTCTCCAGTGCCGGTCAGCAGGAGGTGAGTCAGGCTCAGGCAGGTGTGGAGACCATGTCCTTTGCAGGGTGCTGTGGGGAGAAAGCAGCTCCCTCACTGCTGTGGGGGTGACAGGCCATACAGCACAGCCCCCACTGCTGCTGGGACAGTGGCCCTCACACAAGCTGGGGCAGATCGCCTTGTCCTCGTACTAAAATAGTCACAAAATTGAGAGGAATGTACAAGTGCAGTAATTCAGGACAACCTGGATGGTTCTGCAGCCCAAGCATCTTGATTATCATGTGAGATCAGTCACTCCCAGCATGTGACAGTGTCTATATCCATTACAATGTCATTATCAGATACAGAGATCTCCTAAAAGTCTCTTTATCACAGGGAGGATTTCTTTTAAGTGGTAGGAACAAGGGCAGTTCTGAAAATGCTTTCACCTCCTTATCACTGTACATGCCAACAGCTTTTCAGAGTCCCCTCTGAAGTCTCCCACCAAGGCCTCCTTCAGCCCATCTGGCACTGCACTTGTTAAAGCAACAAGTAACTTCAGCAACCCATCCCATTAGGACTTACTATGTGGAAAAACTACACTGCTTTTAATAGAAGTTCTAATATCTTTAGCAAAGGATTTGGTTTGTTACAAAGTGGTTTGGGGACAGATATTCAAGTGTAAAATACTGTAATATTTGTAGGTGGCTCTTATCTCCCACCAACCACAGACACCAAATACTAAAGCCTTGGCAATGAAAGGTGATCTATCACGCTCTGCCCCATCCACAAACACACATGTCCAGGCTAAGAGAGCTCAATGAATAAAAGAGCCAAAATAGATCTTCTTCCCCTCTCCCCATTTCTCCTTCAGAGCACTCAGTGCTTCCATCCTTTGTAATGTTTGATTGCTCAGCTCCAGGCCTTCCTGAGGGGAAAAAAAAAAAATCTCAGCAGAATTCCACTCCTGAGAAGAACCCTATTTATGCTTAAGATTTAAGGAGCTGAGTCTTACTCCCACAAATGTGTTCTAGAACTGGGTAATGATTTGTTACTGAGAAAATACCCCTTGGGATCCTGAAAAAATCCATATAATGCAGTGCAGCTGCATTTGAAGATTTCTTTTGTTTGCACACACAAAACTTACAGAAGGCTTTGTATGACAAAGAAAGGCAAGATCTAAGCTATGCAGGAGGCACCTATCGTTAAGCATCAGGACCTTCCTGTCTGTTTCTCTCAGATATCACATATTTCTCTTTCTTTCAACTGCTACCCATTGAAAACACAGTTTTTCACTCCCTCCTGTGTACATACAGAAAGGACAACACAAAAAACATAAGTTGGTGATGAAACACAGTATTCAGTGTCTACCCAAACAGCAGAGCGCACAAAATCTATCATCTCCTCAAGTAGAAATTTTATGTGGAATAGGAGCAACTATGTGAAGGAAACCACTGCAACCAGGACCACGAAGGAACTGAGGCAGTTAACTCCTCATTGACTTCAGCTTTTTCTGCATCTAAACACCCAAGTCTTCAGCCCCTCATCTGTCAAATGGTGTTGTTGAGCTTTGGGATACCTGGGGACACCTTACAGCACCTTCCAGTACCTAAAGGGGGCCTACAAGAAAGCTGGAGACAGACTTTTTACAAGGACCTGTAGTGAAAGGACAAGGGGGAATGGCTTAAACTGAGAGTGGATATTAGGAGATTAGATTAGGAGATTCGATATTAGGAAGAAATTCTCTGCTGTGAGGCTGGTGAGGCACTGGAACAGGTTGCCCTGAGAAGTTGTGGATGCCCCATCCCTGGAAGTGTCCAAGGCCAGGTTGGATGGGGCTTGGAGCAACCTGGTCTGTGGAAGGTGTTGCTGCCCTTTGCTGGGGGTTGGAAACTAAGTGAGCTTTAAGGTCCCTTCTGAACCAAACCATTTTATGATTCAAATAGGGGAAATGTCTCTACATGTTGTGAGAATAGATTTATCAAAAGACTGTGAGACACTTGGGTCATACTATGTGGAAAGGGTCACAGAAACAAAACCCAATTCTTATTAAAAAGAGGATGGAGGAAGGAATTAAAAACTGAGCAGAGGAATAGAAAGCCTAAACTAGTTTTGGAAAAAGATCGAGCAAATAAAAGTGTGGGAAGACCCAAAGCCTCGGGGACAAAGTGATAATTTTTTTTTTCATTAAACTGCATGTACGGAATATCATAATGAAAAATACAGCAGCACTGCCAGGGGACATGGCTGCTTGGGAAGCAGAAGCTGAGCATCCTGGAAGTGAGGAAACAGCACCAGTAACCCATGTTCATTATTCAAAGGCAAATATGTTCAGTTTTAACATGGGTTTTGTACCATAGAAGCAGAATTTTTCATGGCTTGACACATTTTCATGTGTGTTTAGGAGTATGTACAAGTTTGGTGTTCCAAGGCTGTGGTACACTTTTGCTATGCCCATGAAGGCATGTTTATAGCCTCTGGCTGGAAAGACCACTGCATCTTCCAGCTTCCCCTTGTTGCAGCAACTTCTCCCAGTGAAGGAGCCCACCTCCCATTTGTGCACCTTGCACGGACATCTTCCCTTTAATTGTGTTTAGCTGTATGCTAATTCATGTGTCCATAGATACTGTATCTATGAATCGATCTCTCATGGTTCCTGGTCTCATTAATCTCTTCTAATTTCTTATTATGGTCTGTGCTCAATTCTGCTGATGAAATTGGTGTTTTTATTGGCTCCTACTGCATTACATGTGTGCACTGACTTTTAAAAGAAATCAATTAACTCAAATGGGGGGATGTCAGAATGTTCTAGCCTGTATCACAGCTCAAACAAAGCTGCCAGTCCTGCCAGCATCTTTCAGTGTTAGAAGTTGAGTAAATGGAATATTTAACTTTTACATTTCCCTCTAGGTGCTTGATAGTGAAAGGGTATCAGTGATCCAAAGATATTCAACAAAGACTGATTCCAGACAGCTATGGCTCTTCTTACCATGAGAAATGTAAACATGGAGTGCTTTTTAGACTTGTTGCTGAATTTAGTGCTCACAGGAGGGTTGAACAGGTAGAGCAGTACCGAGTCAGACCCACTGTGGGGAGCACGTAGCACCAGCTCCTTTCCTGGGTCACTGCTAAAGCATTGTTTCTTGGATAAGTGCAACATGCCTGCTGTCCTCATTGGCACCCCTTCAGTAGAAGAGTACACATAAATTTTTAGTGCTTGGAGCACTTAGCATTTAGATTGAAATAGGAGAAAGCAATTTACCTTTGCCTACTATTGCCACATGGTAAAATTACACTGACCTTGACAGCATATTTTGTTTGCCTGGAGCACTCTGAATTCAGGGGGATGTTGGCTGCATGATGAACACAAATTAATTGCCATCATGGTCAAAATGAAACACCTGAATGAAAGCTAAGGGAACATCTTTACCTCTAACTGGATTCCTCAAATCAGACTCACAAATGGAGCTCAGTATCTGAGAAAACCCTGGCTTTCAGATAAGATAATTTCAGATGAAAAAAATCCTCTTTCTGGACATGGACTGCTCTTCATACAGCATCCAGAAGGACTACTTTGCTCCAGAGGTGGAGCAGCACAGATCTTTTCCTGATATAAATGCAAAATAAGCCAACATATCCAGTGATGTATGGAAACCTGTGTTGTAGAAAGCTAACTTCCAGATAAGAATTTAATTTCCTGTAGTCAGGAACTATTCAATAAGAAATGGGGGTGAAAGAAATTGAAAGAATTAAAATAATTGCATTAAGCTACTTTCTTCCTCTCCAGATACCCCATTATCTAATCTTTTGCATTTCTAATAAGCAATGATCAGGTGCCTAGTTTGTCCATGGCTGAGGTTCTGTGGAAGAATTTTAACTAATAAACAATAAAATAAACCTTCTACCACAAATTCTTTCAAAATATGATTCAATATGTGTAAAAGTCATAAGGTTTTTACAGAAGGGGTGATGAAAATGTATTTATCACACCTGAATTAACCCCCTTATAGATGGACTTTTGCAGGCAAAAATCAACCCACACAAGTTATTAGCCAAAGATTTTTGTCTCAAAGCTGATATTTCTAAGTTGCCCTTCTGGTAGAAGGAAAAAAAAAATAGCCTGAAGTGCTCAGGAGCCTCACCAAGGAAGAAAAGCCCAAGCAGATACTGTAGCCAATGGAACCATGAATGGCAGGATCCCTCCTGGTTTCCGTCTTGATTTGGCAGAACAGGGGTAAAAGCCTGAAGTATGAAGGAGCTTCATCAAGGGAAAAAGACAGAGCAATGCTTGGAAGACCATGGAATCATTAAACTTGGAAAAGAATTCTGAGATCATCAATTCCAACCATCAACCTAGCATTACCACCATGCTCATCACTAAATTATGTTCTCAGGTGTGATATCCTCACGTTCTCTGAACACTGCCAGGGATGGTGACTCCCTCACTTCCCTGGATAACCTGTTCCAATAATTTACAAGCCTTTCCACAATTTTTTTTTTCCCCTGATATCCAAACTAAACCTCCTCTGGCACAGCCTGAGGTAATTTCCTCTCAATCCTGTCACTTGTTACCTGGAGAAGAGGCTGATCCCCACCTGCTCCCCACAAGACTCGTGCTCCAGACCCTTCCCCAGCTCCTTTGCCCTTCTCTGGACACTCTCCAGCACCTCAATGTCTTTCTTGCAGTGAGAGAACCAAAACTGAACACAAGATTCAAGGTATGGCCACAGCAGTGCTGAATACAGAGGGACAATCACTGCCCTGCTCCTGCTGGCCACTCTGTTGCTGATCCAGGCCAGGATGTCATTGGCCCTCTTGGCCAGCTGGGCACACCCTGGCTCTTGTTCAGCTGCTGTCAACCAGCACCCCCAGATCCTTTTCCTCCAAGCAGTTTCCCAGCCTCCCTGCCCCCAGTCTGTAGCACTGCTTGGGGCTGCTGTGACTCAAGTGCAGGACTTGGCACTTTGAGATACTGCTGTGTTTTTGCTATTCAGGGAAAGAGAAGAATGCACACACTTTTCTCTCTGAAAGAACGATTTTCTTTCTTCTTTCCAGTCATTTAGAATTATGAATGCACTCCAAAGGAGGGGGAATGAAAGGAACATTAAATCTAAAGAGTGATTTAAGAAAAACATAACTTTCAGAAGGACAATTTTGGCATTACTAAGTATATAACATGCTTTTAAATGCAAGAATGGTTAATGAGAAGTTCTCCCTTCTCACTTTATGAAGAGACATAAAGGAGGTGTACTGTGAAAAGAAAAACCCCATGAAGTTAGAGTCAGATCAACATACAACCTGTTAGATTTGCATGACCTAAAAGTTGTAGGTTTTCCCCATCATTCCAACATTTGAAGGAAAGGAGCAATTTTTTACTGAGATTCTGAATAGAGATTCTGTCTGGTATGTTTTTAAATTTTATTTTATATGAGAAAACTTAACTTTTCAACCAAGTAAAAAATAAAAAGAAATTACTATTTTGTGGGTTTGTACTCTCAGATTTTAACGAAGTATTTCACATTTCCAATGTGAGCCTATATTCCTTCACAAAACGAATGTAATTTTCTATTTTAAAAAATCCTCTTAAAATACAGACCCTTTAACATCACAACCACTTCCAGCAGCATCCATTGCTCTCTCCTTGGCTAAGGAAATCCCAGTCTGGGAGACTGTATTCCACCTTAAGAGCAAGAACTCTTCTGCCCCCTCTGCCAGGCTTCTAGGGAGAAGAAAGGTAAACAGCCACCTCTGATCCATTGGACACAAAGGGATAGGAGGCTGCTAGGGGTTCACAGAAGTTGGTTCTGGTGTCGCAAATCCTCTTTCTCAGCCCACTCGATTACTAACAAGCAAAAGTTACATGAAAAGAGAAAGCTGCAACAGAAGAGAGTTCAAGGATACTTAGCCCAGGAGCTAGCTGCCATAGTGGTTATCATTTAGCTTTTTGCCAAATGATTGCAGTTGATCACCTTCCCACAAATGTGAGGGAATGTAAATCTGGAATTTGTGAATTCATCTGTTGTTTTTTTCACAGGAGAGAGGCTTTTGGAAAATAAAGTTGGTGGAAATAAACTCTCTCTCCAGGGCTGGAGAGTATTTATGCCCTGTCATCCACTCTTCATAGAGGCTGCAGTTCAACGAACTGACAAATACTTTTTTGCTCTGAGATGTTTTGGGCATAGGCTCTTTTCAGGTACTTTAGGAGGATGTAGACACAAAACCACAAGAACTGATGTAAGATCAAATCCAATCCTTGACACCATCAGTTTTGTTTCTTCCATGGGAAGATTCCATCCTTTTGGAGAAAAAAAAAAACCCAACATAAAAACCAAAGTAATTTTCAGTTTAATTGGAGTCTGTGGGCTACATCCTTAGTACAACAGAGCAGTATCACTGAAGAAAGAATACCAAAAGCTTGCCAAGCTTAGGTCAATTAGATAAGTATCCCAAGCACAGCTGCTAATCTGAATCACTGAACTGGTTTTAACCGTTTGAGACTGAAAATATAGCTCAGTATTTCATACAAACAGGCATTCCCTGTGATTTACCATACTTTTTTCTTCCATGAGGAACAGAAATTCCCATTTCAGTATCTGTTTCCATTAAAATATAAATGATACCTTTGAAAAAAGAAGAGAGAGAAAGGTGTGGCTCAATTTAAGTTCTAAATAAACTCTTTGTAGGGTGTGGAGCTCTGATGTCCTCAGGAGTTGTTACAGTGCGATGATATAAGATAGTGCCAATAAAGACCTTCAAGTATTGAAACTGCTCTCTCTATAAGCCCAAAGAGAAACAAAGTGGAAAGGTGGAGTGGATTCAAAAGGCTAAGGCTGGTATTGGCCTAATTGGCCTTAAAACAAGGTATCTGAAGAAAATTTCTAATGGTGGAGTTTGAGTAGCTGGTCTGGGCCCCTTGAAGGTGCTTAAGGCTGTATGCAAACATTTTCTGTTGTTGTTTTAAATCTTCTGATGGGATGAGCACCCTGTGGATTGGGCTGTAACCAGTGGGCTGGTTTTCAAGTCTTAATTCTTGCCAGCAGCCTTGGGGTGAGGCCAGTTCATCTTGCTGTAAGGAAAGTTTTCTTTACACTTGACAACAGTATGTTATTCCTGGGTTTTGTTACATGTTTATCCTCCAGGCTCAGCAGCTCCTGGGTGGACTTGTCGTGTCCCTGGGTGAGAAGGACCACCCTGCACTTTTAGGAGTGTTAACTGCTGGCAGAAGACAGGGACCCCCGAGCCATCACCTGGAGGAAGTTGCCTGCAGATCACAGCATCAGGCAATGGGGAAGGGAAAGGCGGGGGAAGTGCATAGGCAGTGCTCTCCAGGCAGGCTTTGACATTTCAGCAACTCTACAGAGCAGCTGCCCCCTTCTTTTTGCTGTGCTTGCCCAACAGAGCCCCATCTCTCTCTTCTCTGCTTTATACCCAGAGCCATCCTTTCTGCATGGCAGTGAAAGAGATGGACAGGGATGGAAGTGCAGTTGTGTGAGCATGTGTGCGTGGTGTTATGGTCCTGCTGGTGCGGGCACTCACACAGGAACACCCAGACTAGGATGGGAATAAACATCCTGATTGTGTGTGTAGCTGCCTGCACAAAAGCACAGAAAGGATCTCACACACTCAAGCCAAAAACTGAGCTAGCTCAGGGTCATCTTTCTGTAGGATGCCTAGTGAAAAATAAGAGCAGGATGAGCATGCAGGGCATTTCCTCCAGATATCCAAAATTGCACTTTCACAATTTTAAACTATTTTTTGTCAGGATCTTCCCGGGATAGATGTGTTTTTTGTATTCACTATCTTCCAAAGGCTTTCTCATCTGTGTGTCTCTAATGTCCACTCTAACTTGTAGTGGCTCCTTGTAGCTCTGGGGAGCTACACTGGAGAACACCACTCATGCCCCCCTGCCCCATTCCTTTTATTGGAGAAGACAGGCAATGACTGTTCCTGAGCATCCTCACCATACTCTTCATACTGTATACTTCTTTCACTGAATTGTTTTTCTTCCAGACTGAAACATTCTGTCCTGGTAAAGTCATTGCCTTTACTGAAGCTTTCTGTATCTAATCAGATACTGAAGCTGCTTGTACTTTTTACTTTACCCTGAATGTTCTTTGGTTTTGCTATACCATTTTTTTGAGATTAAAAGACCCAAACCTCACAGACTAACCATAACAAGGGTCAGCCGTGTGTTTCACACCAGCATAATATTCTTCCTTCTTTTGTTCTTTATTCCTATCCTACTATGCGTGAATACTTTATTTAAGGTTGGTTTTTTGACCCCTACTGAGTGCTGAGCTGGCATATTCATAGATCTTCAAAATAGGTCCTAAGATCTTGCTCCTGGCTGCTGCTGATCATCTCACAGTGTGCCATTTTGTCTGTGAAACCAGGATTGCTTTTTCCCCCTACATATCCCTTTATATTTATCTATTCTGCATTGCATTTACTGTATTATTATCTTGCCACTAAGTCTCATTGAAGTACTACTAGAGCCTTTATCTTAAAGTCAGCCCTTGTCCTCAACAATATAAATATTTTTCTGCTGTCAACAGACTTTCCCCTCTGTTCACTGTCTTTTTCCAGGTTGCTTATGAATACCCTGACAGCAATTATTGCACTACACAGCACTGCAGAGTTACTCTGGTCTCCTGCTCTGCTTACTGTATTTTAAATATCTTTTTATTATGTGGTGATTTTCTTTCTCTTGATATGGAAGCCTTTGGACCCCCTCAAAAGCCTGTAGTGGGGAATCAAGAAACAAGTTTGCTGAAAGCATTTAGACATCCAAGTAGACTATATCAACTGAATTGTTCTTATCTGTATTTACATTGATCTCATCAAACAACTCCAATCTGTAAAAATGGAAAAGGTCATGCTAACTCTTTCAAAGCAAATCAAATTTATTGAAGTGTCAATGAATTTTGTTCTTCTTTATATTTTCGACTAATTTGCCTAGTGCAAATATTTCAGACTTCAGGTCTGTTCTTTCTCACATCTCCCCCATCCCCCCTGGAACCTTTGCTAAAAAAAAAAGTCAGCCAGACATTTGGTATTTGATAACAACTCCTTGGATATCAAGGCAGTTTTAAGCATAGAGTTACAGATTGCTACTCAGTCTTTAGCTATTTCATCCTTGAGGTCTGTTGAAACTCCTGGGTGGTATCAACTGGGTTTTGGCAACCTCTTCATTTTGTTTCAGTGTTCCCAGATCTGCTTCCTGGGTACAGCTATTTCAGACAAACCTGCTAGTGGAGTCACCTTATTCCAAAACAGTTTCTGATGTGAGAATCTAAAGGATTCATTTATTTTCTCTAACAGCTGTATTTTCTCTGAGTGCTCCCTTTGAACTCTGGTGATCAATGGGCTCCACTGATTTTCTGGCAAGCTTCCTGATTCTGATGCTCGGGAAAAGGTGATTTATTGCTAGTTTTGATTCCTTTTGCTAGAAACTCATCAAACCCCTTTTTGGCTGTCAAATTGTCACTGTACATGTAATCTTCCAGAGTGTCTGTTACTTTCTAATTTATTCATTTGGATCCAACTTCAACTGCTTGAAGGATTTGTAGTTATTCTTCTAATAACCTCCCTTTTCTAACCATTTTCAAAGCTACCATGTACTGCCCATTTTCAAGCCTACTTGATGAATAATGTGCACTGGCCTTGTGCTTTCAGCACAGCATCCTTTAGCAGACTTCATGTCTTCAGGAAATAATTAATTTTCTTTGCTGTTGCATTTTGTTTCTTTTAAACAAAATTCCTCATTTACATAAGTTTCTACTCCAAGCCAACTCTGTAATTGCATGTTTTCTGATCAATATTCTTAAGCAGTTCCTCCATGCAATGGTTATTGACGGTTTCATATTACATTTTTGAACAATATCTGGACCATTTGCATGTAAATTATTGAAGTCTGATGTTTGTTACTGCCCTTCCTGCCCCTCTGGCATCTTGGAGTTCCCCCATATTCTGCAGCTGGTGCCAACATCCTGGTAACAGAGGCAGTTTCATATACAATATTCTTCCCCTGCTATAGTGGCAACACCATATTAGATCTGTAATTTCAGTCTCCACAGATTCTATGCTTCATACTGATGAGTTAATTTGTTAATTTTATTGATTCTAGCATGGCTTACTCTATATGCTGAAAATTTGGCATTACAAAATCCCATTTAACATTCTCTTCCCACTGTATTTCTGATGCCTGTTATGTTGATGCCTCTACTTAGACTACACGTCTCTTCTTTTACCTTACTTCTTAACTAGGCATTAAATTATATCTGCCTCTCTCTGGCGGATGTGTGTAGCACCTCAGAGCTTCAACTTCACCTCTAGCATCTTGCATCACCTCTCTCCCATTCTCCCTTCTCCTTGCCTTTCCTTTCCTACAGTACTGCTATCCACGTGGACCACAACCATCTGGTGCTCTGCCACACTTCTTAGGAGCTGATCAAGGCTCCTCATTAAGTCCTCTCCCTTAATGCTGGATGCTATGTCCACACAGAATCTGTGGGTCCCTGAACAGATTTTCTTGTCTGGATGGTCCCACTGACCTTGCTGGCTTTATCCAAGCAGCATGTTGCATCTCCTGTGACCACAGGCTGCAGGTGCTGTTTGCACAGCATTCCAAGAGCTGCAGAAATAAATGAATCCAAGTGCATGCCAGGTCACTTAGCCGCACCCAGGGAGCTTTCAGGAGCCTGCAGGTACTTCAGTGTGGGTCTGTCAGTGGAGCGCCTTGCTAGCAACATAACTGGGTAGCTCTGACCACTGGGGATCATTCAGGTGTAGAAAATTAAGCAGTTGCACAGGAATTTGCAGGATTTGGGTCCGGATGTGTGAATTTAAGGCAAGGCTTTGCCTTCCTCTCTTCTGTTAATTAAACAGAACAACTCCAGCAGCTCAAATAAACATGTGGGATTTTTTTAAAATGCACAGTTACAGAGCTGATTATTGGGATGCTAGCAAGTGCCATGTAAATCTTTTCACACATTTCTCTGACTCAGTATTTTTCCCTCATTCAGTTTTCTCTGGCAGAGGGATGGGATGTCTAGGCAGGCTGATCATAACAGAAACATCACTAAGAGTGACTGAACACTTTGTGTAAACTTTCCCATGCAAACTCTGTGTAGAAGAGGGGGAGAGACATAAGGAAGTAGTAGTCAGTTTTGTTAGCACCTTTGCTTTATATTACATGGAGCTGCTCGTATTGGTAACACGTGGAGTCAGTTTTAAACACGAGCTACCAGGCAAGTTGTTGATCCTGAGAGCTGATGTAATTTGTGTTCATTTAATTAGCTCAGTGTTGGTGTTGTCCTGTGCACGCTGTTGACCAAGCCACGTAATCTCCTCCATAGGGGTGCCATAGCACTCCTAAGTCCTGTGATGAGATTGTGCAGAAAGCATTCTTTGTCTGACCCTTTTATTTGCACTCCCCCCAGGCCTTCATTCATCTCCACTGCTAGATCAATTCAAAAAGGAGGAAAAAAAAGCATTTCCATTGGCTAGCCTGCCAGCACATGTGTCTGACATGAGAATAAATGCTTATAAATGCACAGGAGCTCAAGTACTGTGAGTTAGGTTTTAAAGACAGTGTTCAGGGTTTAGCAGCCTGATTCCCACTGACATTAATGGAAGGCATGAGGCTAAATCATAGTGCATTGCTTTCAGATCTGACCCTAGAAGACATTTCCTGATGGGAAGGGTCACAGCCTGAGAAATAAAAGTTAGTAAAACCAGAGAGCTGAAATAATTGGATAAGAACTAGGAGACATAGGTCCAAAACTGAATGAATTATTATTCTGATAAGCTTGCGTGCAAGCAATAAATCCCTACGATGAGTGGAGAAAAGAAAGAGTTTAATCAAAGTGGCTACATCTATGTATTTTTACTCAGTGGAAAATGTTATAGGCTTGACCTCATTTTTATTTACCAGACCTGAAGATGCTGATGTCGTCTTGACACGGAACACTGAGTGACAGCCCACAAAGCCTCCAAACTGCAGAGCACACAACTTCCCAGCAGGTGGCTTGGGCAGGGCAAGCCAGGCTGGGACTTTGGGGAAAAAGAGCTTAAAATAGCTGCAAAAAGAGTACCAGACAGTTCATTCATGGCTTATTGATGCCACAGATCTTAGTTACATTTCATGGTCTGAGGCATAAGCAAAAAGATCTTTCCCAACCCTGAGTCCTGCATCAATATTTCATGATGGTTCAGTTTATAGTATTAGGATTTTTTGTCTGTCTTTTATCATTTTGAGTCAGCAGTATGATGTTGGGTTACATAGCTGGGCATCTAGTCTGCAAGGTTTGGAAGATGAATTTGGCCTCCACTTGGGGATTGGTGAGTGGGAATGGATCCCACGGAGAGAACAGGCAGCAGAAGATGGATTTTTGTGTCATGCAGCTCAGTGAAATGAAAGGCATTAGCACGCACCCACTGCAGGAGATCTCATGAACTGACACAAGGACAGTTCTTTGAGGCTGACAGTAACGTTTTCAAATTGCTGTTGGAAATTATTAGCTCAGGTTTCTCAAGTTCCTTAAGTTCTGCTGCTGTGTCACTTGGAAGGTTTTTAAAATAGAATGCCTTAGGTTTAGGGAGGAAGCCTGATGGAAGAGTGAGACAGTAAAAGCAGGCAGGAGACTGGGTTTTTAAAACAAACAAACACAAAATCCTTTCTTCCCTCTGCTCTTCCCACACAATTTTCTGAAATACTATAAAGTTTTGATAATTTGTAATTTACAGCAAACCACAAGAAGCATTGCCAGCATAAAGTAAGCAAAATCCTAGGATTCAAAACATGAGCAAGTCACCATAAAAGTGATGGAGTCAAGAAGAAAAACTGTGTTTTGGAAAAGCAACAAAAGAATAATGAAGACCAGACCTAGACTGCTAACATTTGTGACAGTGGTGTACAGGTGTACAAAGAAAAAGTATCATCAACTATATAAATCAGGAAGCCAACAAGAAGCATCCAGAGAAGGATGTACAGAAGATTAGTCAAAATGTTAGAGCTTCTGTCTTCCAGCCAGAATAACAAATGTGACAATTTTCAGCAATCCTGAAATCCTGCAACACCCCAGCAATCATGGGAAGGAGCAGTGCCTTGTATGAACTCCGCATCAGAGGGGAGGCTGCATGCCATGAAGTGGGCAAAATGCCTGCTAGATCATAAAACAAACAGTTTTTGCAGAGTTGAACAGCATGAGCAGGAAAATGGAGCTGTTTTATGAGCTTCCTCTTCAGGAAGGGCCCATGCCAGTCTGCCCTTCTCCAGTTAGGTGCTTAGGTGGTAACACACACAGGGTTTATCCATGGTTTCACCTGGCACCATAACTGAGCTTCAAGGACAATGTTGCTCGCACTGAAAGAAGAATGTATCCCATCAACTGTGGGAATGTTTAGTAGAATATAAAAATATCCTTTTAAGCTGCAGCCACACAGGCTTGATCATTATAATTATGTGTAATGGAATGGCTGTGGATCAGGCTCTGTGTTCAGTAGTCATAATCATGGCATTAATGTTTTTAGACAAAGATAGGATCTGATTTCTCTTCCCAGAGTGGCTCCTCACTCCTCTCAACTGAGCAACCATAACATTCATATTCATATACTACATTTCTTCTCCAAAACACTGCCCTTGGTCTTTCTTATTTCTGTGTGAAAACTGCTTGCAGCCTCTTAACAACACCCCAAAATTTCCTACCCTAATTGCAAGTGTGGTCTGAAAAGAAGCACTGCCACAGCAAATGTAAAAAGGGTCAAGGCAGACCTGAAAAGCAAAAACGACATACCTAATCAAAAGAGAGACCTCTCTGGTCATAAGCTGTTTGTGGAGCCTCTGCCAAATCCAAGAGCAGCATCTGATTTGACCTCTTATGTTAATAGCCTTAGCATTTCCAGCCTTTTTCTGACACTTGCCTCTGGTACATCTGCTGTAAGTGGTTATCTATTTAAATGAGCATTTTTTACTTGGAGTGGATTTGGTTTCGTTCTTCTATAAAAAAAAAAGTAGTTCTTTCAAAACAACCAGGAAAAAACTTGGGAAAAAACCTCTGTGTGGCAGGAGTCCCAAAATTCATCTCTGAAAACACACAGAGCTGCACTCTTGAAAGTGCCAGTTCTGTGAAATCCTTGGCAGTCCCTGCAGGGCACCAAGTGTCCTCAGTTCTCAGGATAGTACTTGCAATTTAAAGCTGCTCAAGAGGCTGCAGGATGAAGATACTAGTGCTAAAAAATGTGCCCTGCTTCCTGCCCAAGCACACACCCAACATGTCTGCTGCAGTCATTAAAGAATTACAGGCTCTCACAGAAGGCATGATCTTATATCCTTGGGATTAAATCTGGTGCTTAACCTTATTTTTCAAACAGAAAGATGAAACCCATCCATAATAAAACAGATTAGCAGAGCAAATACGGGGTTTCTAAATTAAGTGACAATGTAAAGCAACAAAAACAATGCAGAGCTCACTGGTGGTTTTTCTGCTTCTACAGTGACACCAACCAAGAAATTATATCTGGTGATGACATCTGTGTATGTTCAGTGGTTATTTATTCCACTGAAGAAAAATTAGCATTGTAGTCATTCTGAAAATACTTACTGAGCATGAAGAGGTTGCCTTGCTTTCTAGGGATGAAGAATTCAGTTTTGCAGAGGCTGAGTGACCTCCTTTCTCCACGAGTTCACCTAATGGCAGTTGAGGATGTTCAGCACTTCACTTCTAAGAAGAGAAATCCTGACTCTTTTGAAGTTGATAAGAGTTCTGCCATCAATCTGGCTAAGATTTCTTCTATGGTCTGTAAAACAGATCTGTTTTCTCTCTGAATGTGTATTCTTTGACACTCTGCTGTGTCAAAGCCACTGTTATGGTGTGTCTGAAACCACAGGTCATCTCTTGGACATTACCATATTTTACAATGATAACAAAGAAGTCTTTTTTTTTTCTTTTTTCCTAGGACCTTCTATAAAACACAAACATCCAACAAGCCTAAGGTCATCTTCCATTCACAACCCCCTCTGGAGTGTGGAAAAAGGAGGAGGAAAATGTTTGTGATGATTTAGGCATCTGCTGGCCAGCTCTGATGGGCCTTGCAGAAGGACTGGCCCAGTTATAGAAAGGATCACATTCATCTGAATATGTATAAACATAAACAGTGCTCAGAAGCTACTGCCCAGTTTCATACCCTGCCATCCCCCTTCCACATATTGAATTAGTGCATTTATAATGGCATCTCTGTTCATTTAATAAATTTAAATTTCAATTACAGACCACTAACAATTAGTCATACAGACTAGATATGACAGATGGGCCTCATCCATGGCTGACTACACTAAAAAATGTTATGTGAGTCTATTTTTAAAATACTATAATTCTAATATCCTTGCTGCATGCAAATAGCTGAGAAGTTAGTAATATATTAATGAGAAATTTGGCTTCCTGACAATACTGCAAATTGTTCAGAGTATGAAGTTTATGTTATAAAAGGGTTCATTACTGTTTCCTATTATCTGGGGTTCTTTAGTAAAAATTGTGGAAATGTTTGTGTGAAGACATGTAGCACAGCATGATAATTTGGTTAGTCTTATTTCTCTACATGGGCTTGATTTAAAACATCAAACCAGAAAATGTGTCCAAGATAGGCAAACACTTGCATGGAATATGGCAAGGGTGCACCTGAATTGTATGAGAGGTTTTATGTTTGCCTTTGACTCCCTTGGATATCTGATATTTTAAAATTCAGCCTTGAATGGACAGCTATTAAAAATATATATCTGGTAATAAAAACAAAGGCTCCTCCCTCCCTTTCTCCCTCCCAGCATAAAATGAGTAAGTTGTATATGTTACTGCCTTTGAAATGCTCATGTAAACTCATGTAAACTAAATAAATGGAGGATTTTATATTCCTTCAAACAGGCTTAAACTAAGATTTAGATAGTCAACAATATTTGTATACTCTAGCTACATTTTTTAGCCTCTGAGACTCCCATCTAGTCAAGCAGAGTGAGGGAGAGTGATCACAAAAATGTTACATTAGTCTTCTGATTTCTATTCTCATGTCCTTTCAACCCTATTCACAAATGCTTCTTTTTGTAGATGGCTGGCAAACTGGATTATAATGCCATGCTAGGAGGAATGATTCTCACAGAAGGTAATCATTCTCTAAAAAAGCACCTTTTTAAAAAAAAAATATTTATTTGCTTTTCTTGAAACAGCTTCAGAAAAAAAATTCCTATATTAAAGACAAAAATGTAGGAGAAAGTCCTATTGAAGACCACCAATAAGAAAATCAGGAAAGAGCATATCAGTTAACACAAAACTACCCAAGAACCTCTGACCTTAAAAGATTTAAGTTGCAATGAGAAAAATTAAGTAGAAAGGGCAATTTTAATCTGAAATGTAAAACATAACCTAATTCAATTGTACCCTGTATTTCATATTTATGGCACAAACCTTTGTCCTTTTCATTTATTTGTATGAGTTGCACTAAACCTTTAGTATCTGGAGAGCCAGTTTGTCATTGATAGTCTCTGATGGCTACAAAAGATGAAATATAGATGGAATACAAATATCAGATCAGAACTTCAGTCTTACAATATATATAGCAGCACTTCTGCAACTCCAGAGTAATAGAAAGGGCCATAAAGCAATTTAAATGATCTCCTGAGGAGCCTTTCCATCCCAGCAGAACCCTGGGTGACAGCTCCTGCCACAGAGCAGCTGGGTGAGAAGGAGGCAGCATGGTGTAAATGTTACTCCAGGCCAGTGACCCCTTGCTGTCCAACAGCCCCCTTAGCTGTGACCACAGCTGAGGCTGTTCCCGGGGCTGGTGTCTTGAATGTATCCCTTGGGAACACCAAAAGAAAGGAATCAAGAGTCAGTGGAAAGTCTCTCTCTCTATTCTCTCATGCATCTGGTACTGTGCCGAGTGCAGCTTAGCTACGGGGGTGGTGACAGGCCAATGTGGGTAACCCTATTCAGAAAATATCACGGTTGGTAATTCTGTTAAATCACTTTATCCCTGAGTAAAGCAAACACCAGAGCAGATTTTTGTATTCTTATTTTTACAGTTTTCTTGCTTGGCTGACAAAATAAATAAAATTTATATGCCTGTCTGTCCATCTGAGTCTATGTGGGTTTTCATGTTTAAGCTGGCTGCGTTCCCTGGAGTAAATGCCATGTTGCCATTAATCATTATGTGATGATGTGCACTAAAAACAGTGTCTGTGTATGTGGCAAGAGAAGAGCTGCATACCACTCTGGAATTGTATGCTGAATTCACTCATTTGCATGGCTTGCAAAAACCTCTTTTTCAGGAGGGGGAAAAAAAAGCAATGTATGAAGGAAGCTCCAGGAGTGCTCCCATGGCAATGTTTAACCCCTGATTTGCTCAAAATCCCTCAGAAATTCGTCATTCTGCGTCAGCAGAAGAATCTATGCTGTTGCGTTACTGATTGCAAATTTTGACAAGTTTGAACCAGGGCTCTGGGCGAAGGTTAAGCCCTTGTAGCTGCTGAGGCAGCTCCGGGCTGATCCGGGGCTGACACGCTCCAGTTAGCTGGAGGTCCAGAGCTGTGCTGAGCTCTTGGTAAATAGCTCTCAGCCAGTTCACAGGGCAGAAATCATCGGGCTCTCTGCAAAGGGCACAGAACACCCAGCTCAGGGGTCAGCTGCTCCTGGTTCCTCTACACCTCTTGGCTAACCCTAGTTCTGAGAACGGTTCCTTTTTACAGTCTGAAATCTATATTCCGTATCCAACCTCGAGAAATGCCTGCCTGCTTGCTCTCGATTTGATGGCAGACACATGGACCAGCTGTCCTTGCCTGGGAGGAGGCCCCCATGTCCATGAAGCCAGTGGGGTTGGGATGCCCTGTGTGTTTTCACCCTGTCACCTCTGTGGGGCACCTGGGATTCAGTGATGCTGCATAGGTGTTCTGAGGAAATACCAGGGGCTCCAGACCACAACTGCTTCTCTCATGTCTTGGTGCAGAGTTTGGAGTGATTTCACATTATTCTCGACGTAAAAGTTGCTTTTACCACTCTCCACGGGACAGATTTGTGCATGTTGATTCTACAAAATACTGACTTGCACCTGAAAAATAAGATGATAAAATGACTGAGGCAAAAATCATTGTAATGTTCTTAAGCAGTGCTAAACTGGTTATAACAGATAAATACCTGTTTCAGCTTGCCATTGTAAGAGAGACAGAAAGCAGTGCTACATACGTTTGAAGTCTGAAAAAGTGAAGAAACACAAAGTTTATTTTCTAGTTCCAGTCCAAATACACCAGCATGACAGGCAATACAGAACTCATGCTGCTCTTTGCTGCAGACCATTGTTATTCCTGTGGGCAAGATATGGGAAATACATGATATTTATATAATTTTAAACTATGGACTCTCCCTTTGCCCGTATCCTGTGGGGCTGCAGGATGGATCTTTTAAGGGATTTTCATTTCACACTCCTCCTCTGTCTTTCTAGTCTTCCTTGCAGTGCAACCCTGTGGGGAGCACACAATCCAACTCAGGGTTTTTTTCTGCGGCAGCTCTGCAGAAGCAAAGAGGAGGCCCTGGGAGAGTTAATTCTGTGTCAAGCAGCATTAGCTGTAGCTCTGATTTCCAGTCAGAAATCCCTGGGGTTGGCTGAGGACAGTGCTACAGACAAGAGTTGGTCTCCTGATCTCCCTCCCGCCTCCCTGATTACCCCAGGCCCACTGAAATACCTTGGGGCATTTTCTTTTTAATCCAGATGATGGAGGGACAGTGCAATGAAGGAATGATGGTCCCTGCCATTGCCCTAGATTATGTCAGGCTTCCATCCCTCCCACTCCAAGTCAGAGGGAACAGTTTAATACAGTTAGTACAGTACTTCAAGAAAAGAATTCACTTTTTTTCTTCAACATACCTTTTCTAGCTGTTGTGGTTTAACCCAGGCTGGCAATTAAACATCACACAACAACTCACTCACTTCCCCTTCACAGTGGGGAGGGGCAAAGACTCAAAAGAGTAAATGTGAAGAAACTCTTGGGTTGAGATAAAGACAGTTTAATGGGACAGAATGAAAAAGAATAATAATAATAATAATGATTATAATGATTATAATGATGATGATAGTAATTATAATAATAATGATGGGGATGATGATAATGATGAGGATGATGATGGTGATAGCAACAACAACAACAACATCAGAATAATTAGGTTGTACAAAACAAGTGATGCTCAGTGCTATTGCTCACCACCCACAGACCGATTCCCAGCTAGTTCCTGAGCAGAGGTCCCTGACCAGCTTTTCCCCACAGTGTCTATGCTGAGCATGTTGCCATATGGTATGGAATATACCTTTGGCAAGTTTGGGTTGGATGTCCCATCTGTGTCCCCTTCCCACCTCTTGTCACCCCAGAATGACAGAGTATGAGAAGCTGAAAAGTCCTTGACTTAATATAAAGACCACTTAGCAACAACTGAAACCATCAGGGTGTCATCAACATTATTTTCATACTAAATTGCAGACTCTATACCAGCTACTGGGGAGAAAATTAACTCTATCCCAGCCAAAACCAGAACACTAATATTTTTGGGTTTTTTTTCAACATTATTAAGTATATTGACATGTGAGACAATTGGAACAGAAATGTTTCCCTGCAGGAAGTTTTGTATCTGGTACTGCATGAGTTGTAAGCTCCCTCCTTCCCCATGAAGCTGCATGGCTGCATTAAGGTTTTTCCTCCTGTGTCTCACTTCTGTTAAGTTAGGCATTCCTAAAGAACTATTCCAGCTGAAAAAACCTGAACAATGTTTGCCACAGAAGCAGACAGGAATACAGACATTTCTCTCCAGTCCACACTGCATAAGCTGCAGGGCTTTCCAAGCCCTTTCTCTGACCCAGCCTCTATGAGTTTTACCACTTTGAGAGCCTGTAGCTCTTGAAGCTCTCACTCACTGATGACAAAAGACATTTCATGGTCACCTGATAACCTTGTTTTTATATGTACATTGCTTTTAAAATTGATTGGCAGTTCAAGCTCAATCCAGCGTTTTTAACCGCAGCCTCTTATGATTACTCTAACCACTCTGTTAAATCCCAGGCTTTTCTTAAATCCTACGAATTGACAGCAATCTAAATACATGAATATTAACCTCGGGTCACTAGGGCTTAAGTTTTTGCAGTGCACAAGTCTTGCATTAATACATGGTTAATTTTACTGATAAATGGCAGCAAAGCATAATTGGATTCTGCTTCATTGTAGTTATTATTCTTCTGGTTGGATATAGAACTTATACAGTACAAAAAAAATACCATTTATAAAACTAGTTTTATTAATGAGAAGTGGGGCACCCCTATGTCCTAAAAATACGGTGTCTTGTGTATAGTAGGAATTTCTCTACAGAAATGAATAATTTTTTTCTGAGAAAAAGTGGACACATTCTCTATTACAATAACTCTGGTGGAGTCATATAGTGAGGAAACTACTAACATTTTTTCTCTGAAGATCATTATCCCCCCATACCACAGAAATGCAATTTCAGTCACTCATTCCTTCTGTTGTGCCAAGAATGGGCAATGGTTTTGAACCACAGTGATTGTGAGGTAAGATTTATGAGATACTCAGAGCAGTCTTTAAAACTCTGAAATTGTAATTCTACCTTTTTAACAAGAAACATTTTCTGTCTCTCATGACAGGAATACAAAAAGATTGAAGTAAACATTGCAGTTTTGATTTTAATATTAAATCAATAAGGAAATTGCTATTTTTCATTCCCCCCCAGTTATCTTGTTGTGTAGACATGGAAGTTTTCAATGTGATGTTGAATTTTAGTTTTTCCTGTAGTAAAATATGTTTCTGAGTTATCTCAGCAATGCCCAATTCTATGGGAAAGATTTGTGATCTACATTGGTGACACAAACAGAGCTCTGTAGTGTTCATTTCTTGGTATCTGCTAGAAACAGACAATTAAGTTGCCCTGACAATACCCAGGTGCTTCTTTTCAGCAGCAGAAAATTGTATTCTTCCCAGGAACTACTCAGTTTACCGTTCATTAAATGAGAAGGATTTTCACTTTCATTCTCTATTTTAAAATTCACACAGGATTTATCCTGCAAATGTCAGGTGCTTGATAACAAAAGCACATATTTACTCTGAAGCCAGAAGCAGCTCATATATTACGTAAGACTTGGAATTTCAAGAAAACTGTGATTCCCCTTTGACTGAGTTGTAAGTCAATTGCTTAATAGTGTTTATATTTGCAAATGGTTTGGTATTTCTAGTAATTTATTTTGATCTTGGCTGTTTGTACATGAGAAGTATCACTGCCAGAATTCAGAGATAATGTATTGTGGTTTTCAGATTTCTTTCTTCTGGGTGATGAGAGGAGTATGGCTGGATGTGCCCTTTTGAGTAGAGCTTCTACCTGTGTACCTTACTCCACTGGCATCATGCCCTACTAGCTGATAGTCAGGCCACTTGCTAAAGTGCTCATTTGATCTGGCAAATGTAAAAAAAAATATCCTGAACAAACAGTTAAAGCAAATATTGTCAAAAGCAGCCTCTGACGTTGGGGTACAGCACAGGTGAATGCAAGTTTGGGAACATGAGTACCTCTCTGGAGAAACTGCTCTTTAGGTGCTGGAGCACAGGCAGCTGGAATTTCCTCACCAGCTTCTTGCTATCTCCACAGGTGCAGCTTGAATTAAACAATCCCTCTGCGTACCTCAACTGTTGATAAAAGCACATGAGTGAGAGTCAAATCAGGACCACAACACCAATCCAGACTTGTTCAGGTGCGGATACAGATTCCAGAGTCTCAGTCTCAAGCTGACCTTACTCATAGGCACACACTTACTTATTAATGGAAGCTAGGAAGAAATATTCTATATGATTATATATTCAAATGCATATAAGCTGCCATTCATCAGCTGGCTGACTCATTGTCTTTGTTTCAAAATCCTTGCCTGCACTCTGCTACTGCTATGAGGGTACTGTCAACATACTCATTTAAAACTTCAGATTAACATGCTTACACTTTCATTTCCTCATTAGAATACTTTCCTTGATAGGAATGTAAACCTGAAGGAAATTTCAAAGAGATTTATAGAGTTCTTAAGATTTTATTTAAGAGCTTAAACTAATAACTTATGTATGAATATCCATTTCTCTTTAGATAATTACAATTGCTTGAATAAAAATAATAAATTGGTCATTAATCTACTATCACGAAAATCAATTTCATTTTCATGTTTAGTATTTACTGGAAATTTTGGGTTCATTAACATTAAATGATAAAAATTATCTTGCTTGTCAGAATTAGGTCCATGTTCCTTGAGGTTCTGATCACCTTTTTTGAAGGGATGAGGGCTCTGATGTGCAGAAATTATTCATCAGTAGAAGCACACCACCCACAATGCAGTTAGACTTTTAGTTTAAAAAAATGCTTTTAAATTAAATGCAGAGCCACCCTCAACTTTCTATTTAGAATTTAACTTGGGGCTCTTAATGGGTTTGCATATTGCTGTGAATGTATCCAAATGTCTCTATTAATGAATTTAATTCTATTTATGATTCTTGTACATTTAAACTCTAAATTAAATTATTTACATCTTCATACACTTTTCAGCACAGAATTGTTTTTTTAAGGTTCCTGAACTATCACACCAGGAAATTAGGCTAGTTTTACCAGCTATACAGTGTGCTACACCAGTCTGATTCAACTGAGAAGCAGATCAGAGAAAGACATTTAACAGCAAGCTGCGTTGCTCCTTTGGCTAGTGAATTGTGCAGTGAATTAGCATGTTTCTAGGCATGCACTGAAAGAGACATTTTTTTAAACATCGTGATCTGGATTTGAGAGTGCTAAGGAATGTGATACTACCTAAATCTATCTGTGATCAGGAGAAAAAGTGAAATTTTGATAGAGGTCTCCTGGGTACCTCTCCTTCTATGAACTTAAATAATTGCATCAGAGTCCAGGTCTGTGAGCTCTTTTGCTTCACTCAAATCCTGCAGAGTGATTTTAGTGGCCTTTATACAGAACATCAAACCCCTTCACAAAGATTAATCTGTTCAAAAATGAGACATCTTACAGATATGTACATGTTATACCCTCACATTCTATTATTATATAGAATAATTTTAAACATACTGTTTCTAATGATTAAATGGTTAAAGCTAATGTTTGCTTTGGTTTATCTGGTGAAAGTCAGTGATGTCCACAGATGGCAAATACATGCAAATATCCATGTTTGGTATGAGAAATGGGAGAATGCTGCAGCAGTCAAACCAAAAGCAGATAACCTCCAGCTATATCAGTGGTGAATCCTGATTCCACAGAACTCAGTGGCAAAACTCCCATTGCTCTCACCAGAGACAGCACTTTAATGACCCTGCTGTAATAGCAAATTCAGGTAGCACAGGGACCAAGTGTTTGAAAATAACATGGAGTGTCAGAGCAATCTTCTGAACCAGGCTGATTAAAATCAGGCAGATCAGTATATTCTCTGTCTCTTAAATCAGCCTGATTTTAATCAGATGCTTCTGGGAGTTGTTCTGAGGATTTTTCCATACATGTGTAAGTGCTTTGCAGACTTCAGCCCCTCTACCAAAGATGATGAAATGCAACGAGTTTTATGAAGAGGCAGAAGAATAATACTACTCCTCTGTTGACTTTGGGAGAAGGAGAAATGAAAATTTATAGAAAACAAGTAAGCATCCTTATTAGCTACATAGCATATCAGCTGAAAAATGTGACCCTGGCTGCACTGCATGTTTTTCAGCTTTATTTTACTGCTTATTTCAGTGTAAAAATTAAAACTGAAGTAAGTCCATAAACTCCAGCAGCAGAAAAATGTAATTTGAATAGAACAGTCTATACTAATAAGATTTGTTTATTTGAACTTACAGAAGAGGTGCAGGAAGTAGCACATTTTCAGAAGCTGTGCCTGCCCCATTGCCCTTATTACAGGATGGCCATGAATCTCTCAAAGATCAGTGGTAGAGCAAGCACAAACAAGCAAACAAATACTTGGAAAGGAAACAGACTGAGCATCCAAAATAAAAAGAATTCTGTTGCTCTCTACAGGAGTGTTTTTACTCTTATCTGTGCTACATAACCAACCTAAAACTCTTCAGCTAGCAAATAGTCAGAGCTTTAGAGGGACTTGGATGGCTTAGGGGATTGCTTTTGGGATACAGAAGCTTTCATCTCTACGTCATTGCTTCTGGCTTTCATCCAAAGGAGGTAATGATCAAAAGCTGCTGTATGGTGAGCCCTTCAGTACTCTGCATGAAACAGAGGAGGGTGTCATGCCTGGCTGCACCCACAGTCCCCAGCTGAGATCCCCATCAGTCCTTGCTTGTGACACAGCCTTGGGGTCCCCAGGGACCCGGGGCTCCTGTCCCCACCCCCTCTCCTCGAAGGATTTGTGCACCCCTGCTGAAGAGAGTTCATGGCACAGGGGTGCCAGAGCAGGGTGTGCACCACCAGACTGCATCGCTGCCAACCCCAATCTGGGAAGGGCATGAGGAGAGACATCCACAAACACACACCCAGATGTATGGGGCTCCAGGCAGCAGCGTGTAGAAGGCTGTCCTTCCTCTCACAAGTGCAAGCAATAGCATCAGTTTTGCTTCTCATTAGGCAGAAACTGCAAAGAGAGAAGGGAAGGAGAGGGAGCACAAAGCCATTCTGGTTAATGCTAGCACAAACTGCAGTTGTGGCTGAAATCGTGGCAGCCCTCAGTGATGGGGTTCTTGGATGAAATGGTAGGTTTCAGAAGCTATGCAACATTTTCTAAATCAGATACAGCTTTTGTTCTTTATTTTCTTGTGTCAGAAAATAGATTTTAAAGAATCAAGGAAACTGAGTTACTCTGATCAAAAAAAAAAAAAAAAAAAAAGTGAAACTCCTGGCATGATCACCCATAAAACTTACTGCAGGCAACTGTGAAATTGCTGCTATATCAACAGATATCAGAGACACAAACACATGCTTTTAAAAGGGGTTACTATTTTAACTACCAAAAAGTCTTGGAAAAAAACAAATTAACCTAATTGACTCTGCTTTATATTATAGATATTATTGGTTAGACTTTGAGAAAATTTACTTTTACAATGAACAGAGCTCTCTGAAAAAAAAAGAGTGCAGGTTTTAGTCACCTATCTTCAAAGCTGTAAATCATCAATGTTTACATGGGTTAAAAAAATGGTTCTCAAAATTATGATCTTATGAAATGACAGAAATGTTTAGTATTAATTACCTCATGAAGGAGATGTAATTTATGCTAATGAAATCTACTAGGTACAAATGCATTTGTTACAGGCTGTCACCCACTAACATGGATGAACACGAAGTGGAAAAGAAAAGTCACCTGCATTGCTGCCACTAAACAGGTACAAGAACTCCATGCAGGCCAATGGCTTTTAAGTCTCACATGGAATTCATATGACTGATAAAACTGATGTATGGGGAAAAAGGCAGTTCCTTCTCAACTAGAAAAGTATGTGAGGACACACTGCCTCTGAGGATTATGAGACACAGAAAAACAGAGCAGGAGTTAACCATAAGAGCTGGAAGGGAGTCATGCAAAATAGCAGGCAGTCATGCAAAATAGCAGCTTTCAGGTGGCAGATGCTTCCCTGTCCCAGTCAGAAAACACGATGTTGAGGGATGTGCTTGCATCAGGCAAGGAACTAAAATCATAGCATCCCCAGGGGGTCAGGCAGCTGCACAAACCCAGCCCCTTCATTTGTGTCCTTGTTCCTGGTGTATGTTCCTCAGAGGCTCAGCAATGTACTTGCAGTGTGCACCTGGCTTGCAAGACCACATCATCCACTACATTTTACCTGTCAAATAGGGCGTATAGCTTTTCTTCCCATGACATTTTAGCTCTGCTGGAAAGGGCAGAGTGGCAGCAAGAACTTGTCTCTTCACCTTTACAAGCTGGTGTGCGCAAATAATCACTTGACTCAAGGAGCTGAGAGTTTGGGAAAAGCACCAAATGTTTACGTGCCCTGAGATAGAACTGTGAGATTCAGCAGCAATGCTGCTTGGAGTGCCAGGAGCTGGTGGGTTGGGCACCACTAGCTTCCTATTGACGTAGATTAGTGTAATTAAGATGACAAGCCCGATACAACCCCAAATTTAAGCTTCTAACCCGGAACTCCCTCAAACGCTTTGTGGAGTTATGCTGAGGAAGGGGAAGTATGGAGTGGCTGGGCCAGTTCCAAGAGGAGTTCTCCCAGGAGACAGATCTGTGGCAGAGCCAATGTACTCAAGGAAACGTACAGGAGTGAAATCAGCCTCATGGATTTTTTTTATTTGCTCAGATATCCTCCAAACAGGATGAAAGTGCATTGCTTTTCAGACACCAGTGGCTCTTGATGCTCCAGTTAAAAATTCTCATATGAAAACAGCAGATGGAAATATCTGATTGTCTTCAAATGGTACAGGCATGGGTGGGAGCTAGTCACAGCCTGCAGAGTGGCTTTGGGAAGTGGCTCTGCTCAAGAAAAGGCTCTCGGCTGCAGGTCCTGTCCAAGGGGCTCAGGACATGGAACAGCTTAGCATCAAAGAGCTCTGCTTGGAGTGGAGCTGGATAGCTCTTGAATTATAAATGCACTAAAAATACCAAGCATTTTTCAGAATAGTATTTCAGAATTTTTCAATCTATCAGCAGAGTAGAAGAGGTGAAGATTTTGCAAGGTGTAGGGTAAAACAGAGCAGAGAGTAATAAAATACCACTTGTAAACGAGCCCAGTTGGAAAGAGAGGCTCTTTATGACAGCTTGCCGAGGCTGTAGTGTTTTGCAAAACTGTGTGATAAACTCCAAATAGCTTCTCTGCAAATCTCTGGAGGCAGAACTGAGCTAAGGCTGGCTGCTGTTGCTGCCACAGCTTTCAATGAATGAGCTCAAAATGGACCCTCTAGTGACAGCTCTGTCAAAGAATAACAATCAGATGCACACAACAGCAACAACTTCAACATATGTATTTTTGTAAGTATAAATGAACCTTAATGTGCTGGCTTCAAACAAAATGAAATGCTCAAAGTTTTTAAGATGTGTGGTTGGACTGTGAACAAAATAAAAACATACTGCGTTTTCCTCCCTATTTATATTGCAAAGCACGATTCTCACTAGAATTCTGATGAGAGCAGAATGCAAAAATAGTTGGTGTTGGTGGGGGAAAAGACTGGAAAGGTAGCTCTGCCTTCACGTGCAGGAGGAAAATGTCAGGGGAGTCACCATCACCCAACAGTTCAGGTGAACTGACTTCAAAAGGGGGGGCCTGAATGATTTTGCAAGCTCACAGTTTGACAAGCAGAACAAAAATCATGTTACGGGGGACTCACTTCAGACCTCAAAAACTTATCACCTAGCAATGGTCTTAATCAAAGTCAAATCAAGACAAATTATTACCTCATGATATTATCAATGTCTCTACGAATACCTGATTTCATAGCGCCAATAAATTCCACATTTGGAGATTGAATTGTGTCTTCTTCCCCAGCATGATAAACCAGGAGTGTCTGCCTCTGAAAAGCATGAGAAGCTTTTCAGGAATGGGGTGTGGTGCAGGTGAGGTGAATCTCCACGCTGACTTATGCTGAGTGAAACAAGGGTTGTACTGCAAGTGACAGCCGGTGTGACTGTCGGGAGGACTGCCCTGCCATGAAGCAAGAGTTAACATTTCTGTGGTGGGAGCAAGGTGTCCTTTTTGGATTCTGCTCAGGTGTAGCTGCTTGTGCTGTCTCAAGGAGCTACAGCTATTGCCAAAGGAAAATTAAAACAAATTTGGCTTGGCTAATAGAAGGCTATGAGTATTAATGGCTTTATCTCAAATTGCCAGGAAGTTTCAATCTCTGATGTGATAAAGACAGATTATGTACAGACTGTTTTTATCATGCTATTTTAAATTTTCAGATGCTAGAAATTGCAGTCATTTGCACTGGTCTTTTGGCAGAGAGTGTAAAAGCCACAGTAAGAATATGATTGCTATTTTCAGGAGAGGAAAGAACAATTCTTAGGCATTAAAGTTATTAGTTTGGGCAGCAATAAAAACAGCACCACTTTACAGACTCAGGTCTCAGAAGTGCTGAACATTCACAGATCAGTAAAATCAATAGCCTCTACTCAGGTTTACTTAAATCTAGAACATACCAGCATTCAGTGCAATTTAATACTGGTTACCTATTAGCTTTTAATGATTGTATGTATTTTGACAGAACTGCCAAGATATGTTGTTTCAAATAGGAAATTCCTAACAGTGCCACACAGTGAAAAATAATCCACCCATACAAGGAAAATTATATTAACAAATGCTGCTAAGAGCAAACATATTTACAAACCAAAGCTGAGCAACAAACACATATAGCAGATGTTACTGGGATATACATAGTCTGAATTACTCAGCTGAAGTAGCTGAAATTCTGCAGAGGACTTTTTTTAGAACATGTATTTTATGATGGATATCCTAGTTCTTGGACAAGTTGTCATGGAAGTCAGAACACAGCAGTTTTGAAGTTATCTTTAAGATTCAGTAGTAAATAAAAGTTCAGCAACTCCAGATAAATTTTCCTTCTTCTTCCACTTTTTTGGTAAGAAAGACTCTTCAGTCATACAGACAATAAAATGGAAGTGTTGGGAGGCACTTCATACTGTCAAATAACCACTTTCATCAGGAGGCAGGATTTTCTGTGAAGTGACAGAGGAAGGCCCTTCTTCCCCTTTTTTCAGTCCAAGACTAACTAGCTGTCTCCCTTTTCTAAACCCCCTTATCTTTTCCACAGATCCCATGTCTCCCAGCAGCTGAACTAGTTGGAAGGTGCATCCACACAGTCATTTTCATTTATTGTTGCTGCCCTTTTGCTCCCTGACATTCCCTGCTTACCTATGGCTGTCTACAATTTTGTCTCATCCTCTGTCTCCAGCTTGGAGGAAGCATCCTGGCTTCTTGGCAGTGAAACCCAGGTACAGAAGCAAGCCCAGGCTTTGCCCTCACAGTCCATACAGATCCATCAAGCTCCAGGATTTGGCTCTGGAGGCTCAGCTCTGAAGTGGCACATCTTGGCCATTTGCAGAGGTATTTGTGTTGTCTGTATCAGGCAACTTCAAAATCCTCCTTGCTCAGCTTTTCTGTTTATGGGCTGTTTCTGAGACTAACTCAATATTTCCTATTGATGTTTATTTCAAGTCTTTGATACCCAAAATGGGAAATACCATTTCTTATTAGAAATGGTCAAATCAGAGAATCTGAGTCCCCAGATAATTCCTGTAGAATGTAAGGGTATTTTCCTGAGACAGGAAGTGTTACTTCAGACCAGCATAAATGTCTCACATGTGCTCAGCAGCTGGGAGCCTGCTGATCTGTCCCTCGACACTGTACACCTCAGTGAACATGTACAACCCTTCCAGGCTTTTCACTTCAGCAGAAAACAACTAAAATTGTAAATTTTTATGACTGTGTTCCACATGAGTCAGTGTCAGTTTGCCTAGATCAGCAGTGCATCCAGAACCATTGGGTTTTTGTTCTCTGATAGATTTTACCATGCATCAAATGTTGTCTTGTTGTATTTAAAGGTCTCATCAAAGCAAGTAGTGATATTTCTCACAGAAAAGACACAGCTTTTACTTATGAAGGAAAAGTTTCTTATTGGGATGGGTTCACAACTATTTCTACTGTTCTCATTTGGCAAATCAATGAAATTCAGTACATTTGAAGAATGCTTCTGGCATGGATCAAGCACCATTCCAGCAAGACAGGCATCCCTAGGGATGCCCTTTCCTTGCTGAGCAGAGATTGCCAGCAAAAAGTCACTGTTCCCTGATCACTGGGAGGCTCAACATGGAGAAGGGGAAGGTGGAAGGTGCAGTGGGTGCTGTGGATACAAGTGAACCATTGGAGTTATAACAACCCTTGAGACTGGCTATGGAAAGCTGGATTTAAAAGAGGATAACTTGTAAAAACTGGGATGAGGCTGACATTGGGGGACACTGGGGTGTGTTAATTAAGAACAGAGATGTCAAGGAAGTCAGCTGGCAGCTTTCTTCTCTGACCCTCCTGCACACATACAGAGCTGGTTTTGGATAACTTGCCAGCTAGGTAATAAAAGCTGGTACTATTAAAAATATACTAATTTCTGCTGTAGCTTATCATAAGATGTTTCTTCAAGGATTCAGCAGATGTCAGAACAGAAATGCACCAAAAGAGGGTCTCAGTGCTGGTAATTTGCCACTCTTGAGATGCAGAGGTAGTAGAGTGGAGAACTGAGGCAGTGCTGATATCATTACCAAATTCTGAAGAAGCTTGTTTCTTACCCAATTCCTAGCATCCAGTGGGTTCCAGAATAGCTCAGTGGGGACTGACTCAGCCATGATGCCTGGAGTGGTGAGTGCAGGCGCACAAGTTCACCGAGCCATTTGGCTTCCCACGGGTGTGTCCACTCTGCAGTGCCTCGTGGGCTCAGCTTTCTCCAGGCTCACATCAGATATGCAGCTTCCCATACCGCTTTGCACTACCACAAAGGTATTTGAGGTCATTTGTCTCCTGATTTATCTGCACCATACTTTTCTTGTCAGCCTCCAATAAGCTCAAGTGAGTTCTCTGCATTGCATTCACTCTGCAAATGGGTTGTGTGTTACTGGTTGCCACTGCTGCTGACACGACATGTGATACTATAGCCAGGACTCAGGATAGTTTTCTCTCTGCCTGCCACCAGCAGCTGTTAGAGTCTTGAAAGGAAAGGGGAGATGTGGTGTGGAGTATGTCTCTATAGGTCAAGGTTAAAGGGCACTGCAAGCATACATTGAGACTCCATGTTCTCAAGCTGTGTTTTTTTCCAGATAACTCAGCCATCTCTTGCCCTGCCTGCTCCTAATTCCTTTTTCAGAGCCAACAATTCCCCTGAAACTGTATCACATGAAATCTACCTCCTTAAGCAGCTGTCCTGCCTTCCATGCTCCCTTGCCCAATACAATATATAATGGGCTTTAAAATCCTCTATGTGTCGTGTCCTGAACCTTACAATAACATCTCCATGTCATGGAGAGCTACTGCAGTCTGGCAGTTTCCTTCTGCCTGTCCCCTACACCTGGCCAGGCTTTTTTTTCCACTCTGAGGTACCTCTCTAATGGAAGTGCAAGCTCCCTGGTGTGGCCCCTGCATGTAGTCATCAGAAATCCTATTGAAGCAGATTGCAAGACACCCCAGCTGGTGACTGGGATAAATGATAAGAAAACCTTTAAGAATCCAGAGAGCATTCAGCTTCAGCAGGCTGACTATATTCATTCCCTAAGGAGCATTATAAAATATGGCCAGTCTTGGCTTGCAGTAAGAACACAAGTAATTAGGAAATCTAGTGCCCATAGGTACATTACATGCCAGCAGAGAAAGTGGCAGCAGCAGCAAGATGTAACCAATGCAGGCTAACTAGACTCTCTCAGGAGTCCAGAGAATATAATGAATCACTGTGTATTTGGAGCTGATATAGATCAGCCCCTGGAACAGATATAGATCAGCCCTTTCCGCCCAGGCATCCAGGAAGCACATTTAATTTTTTGGCCTAATTTAGAACAAAAATAAATTCTGGTTTATAGCAGAACAACTTGATTAATAGAATGTAAGTAAGATCTCTTCCTCCTCCCCCCTCAACACACCCATGCAGACAGCACTCCAAAGCACATTCCTTGAGGTTTCTTATCAACAAGCAGATGTCATTCTGAAGTGAGCATGTCAGGCACCCTCATCCTTCTGAGCAGAGCAAGAGATGAATGGCTGTCATATTCATATCTCCATGAGTTCAGTTTACAATTCAAACACTCAAACCAACACCCTCACTGCATTACAGCAGTGTTGTTAGTAAGACTGGGGGGACATATAGCCCCATCAAAGTGTTCCCACCCCAGAGCTGCTTCCCATATCCCCAGGTGTGCTCTTCCATGCACTGCCTGACAGAAGAAAAGCTGGGCAAAGGCAGATGGGGGGATGCTTTTGTGAGTCTACACTTGCTGCTTTTACTCCTCAGGGAGGCAGCTGAGGCAGGAAAGCATCCAGCAGGTAAGCGCAGAAGAAAGACAGGGGAATATGGTTGTCAGACAGTGGCTACGGGTGCTCCTGGGAGGCTTCTCACCCAAATGCTAACCTGCCATCTCTATTCCCCCAGGTCTGATGAGCTCAAAACTCACAGCTGTTAGTCTCATCACTGTTTTGTGCCTCGGGAAAACAAGCTGTAATTCTGTGGAAGTATGAGTGATAAATCTGCCCCATTACTTCCATTTACTCTGGTCCTCCTGATGCTCCTCAGCTGCCTCACCTCAGAAACACGGTCTCACCAGAGCTCTGCCAGTCAAAGCAGGGAGAGGGACTGAGCACGAGCACTGAGTCTGGCAAAGAGCACACTCTGTAACAGATGACGAGGGGTGCTTTTACTCTGATAATCATAATAATACATTTTATTTATATAGCATCTATTTGCATGGCAATAGGAGCAATATGTGTGTTTCAGTGAAATGAGACATGACAGCAAACAGATTAAAAACTGCGATTCATCTTGAAATGAAGGAAAACAATCAAATGAATCACAGAGCCAAGCAATGGTAAATCATTCTTAAAAGAGCATAATAGCAAAACAAATGAAAAATACAGTGTACAATGCTTTTTCCTTGTCTGATGGCAAATACTGAGTGACATTGCCCAGCTTATTCAGAAACAGAGCCCAGTTTACCCTTAAATTTCATGGAAACCCTTAGAGAGGGAATTCTGTAAGTGCAACTTCAGTTGTGCATTAGCTGTGTGCTAACCCCAATATACACATGGGTTTGGACCCTTGCAAAAACTATTACCTTCTAATCCTTGCATTGTTCATCATGTCACAAGAATAAGGAAATGTGTTTTCCCAAACCTTAAGCCCCTTCAAATTTAATGGATTTAAAATTGGAATATAATAGAGAAGAGCCTATTAATATTCAAATTCCATTTTCTCATATAGAATTCTTCAGCTTCCTCAGCCCTAATTAGTTTTTCTGAGGCTGTCAGTTGCAGGCAATATCAACACTCTAGTCATCTCTTCTGTCTTCTCCTCCCATGTCCTCACCCATATTCATTATTCCTATCTTCCTCTTGCCAGAGTGTCAAACCTTCTCCATGTTCATTTCTCCTAATGACTCATCTTCCTGTAAGACACCAAAAAAATGACACAACAGTACAAATGAAAGAATCTTAACTTCAGGACATAGAAGAATCTAATTTTTTTTCCAGTGGGAGGGTCATGCATCTAATACCCCATAAGATGCTGTCTGGGTTGCAGGACCAGAGCAAGAGAAACTTTATTCATTCAAATTTCTAACAATTTGACTTCAGTTGTTCTGTGCTGATCACTTCAGAAGAAAGCTAGGCTTTTCCTTAGAATTTGCATCTTTGGACTTGTATATTACTGCTTATTATCTTATTATGATACTGACAAAGCTCCTCCCAACTTATTATGAGACATAAATATTTCAAAAAAGCAGTGGAGTATAGGACTAGAAATCTTCCTGGCAAGTGACTGGGTCTACCACATATTAAAGAGCAGCAGACAGAGAAACACTTCTATCAATTTAGAAAATACATGTTACAACTCAAATTAGCAAGGCTGCCCTTTTCTGGGCTTGTAAATGTATACATCTGGATGTCATAAAAATATATTAACACATGGACAGCTTTTTACCCTGTCAGGAGCTGTCCAGCTGTGGTTTAATCATGCTGCATAAAACTAATGGCAAAACTCTCCTTGTCTTCATGTGTCAAAATGTTTAGTTCTGATTTTGGTGTATATTCTCCAATTCCTTAGAGAGAAGAGAAAATATCAGCATGATTCAGGATATTTTAGGAAAACAATGCAAATGTCTTAAGCCCCTGGGTGCCCTCTGTTCCTTGCCACTCCACTACAGTTGAATTAGGTTCTGACATAACAATCAATGGAAAGGTGTGGGAGCCAATAAATAATGTGTGTAATTAAGCTGAGCCATTGAAACGTCTGTCTTTCTTGAACTTGGCCCAGAGAGTGGGAGGCTGTGCTCTGTGATAAGCACTGTGCTCTGTGATAAACACCTGAGCTCCTAAAGTCAGTGTGGGGGTGGAGATGACTTGCTAGGAAAGGATTTGCAGCAGTAAACAGAGAGGAGGAAGGCATCTGATGGGAAATGCTCTGGCCATGTACCAGTCTTTCTCACCACATGCATGAATCCCTTGCCCAAGTGCCTCTAGCTGTTTTACAGGGACATGAGCAGCACCTGGTATTTTCCATTAAAACAAGACAGAGGAACCAGGAAGAAAACAATTTTTGGAGAGGAGAGTCTCAGTTGAAAGAACACAGCTAAAAAAGCTCACTGGAAACTTGTCGATGTGATTTCTCAGACAGGATGTAGGAAGACTTCAATAGTCACCTTCAGCAAAGCTGAATCAAAGCCCAAGCTGGCTGAGCTCAGGGATGCAGTTGCAGAGCTGTCAGCTGGTACCTACTCCCTCGGGGGCACAGAATGATGCACATGGCATCTGCAGATGTTTGTATGGACCAAGGACCTGCACACTGTCAAATTCAAATAGAAGACGTCTACAGTGCTGCTGCACAAACATGATTGCAGAGCTTCTCCCTCTCCAGCCCTACAAGCACTGTGCTGCTGCCATCTTATCTGAGAATACTCTGCTCTGGTGCAATCACATTATTTTCCAGCATTTTGCAAACCACATAGACCCATTTCCTGGCAATGTTCATCAGACCTCCAATTTGGAAAATATTTTTGAAGAAACCTGTAAGAAATACAGCATGACTAAGGTGGAACCTTAGTTTAAGCATTCTGTTGTGTGATCATTTTCAAGCATTTTTCAGCACAAAAGCACTCACCATCTGCCTGTAACCTCCTGCTGAGCCTCAAAAGGTTGTGCTTTGAGGTGTCCTTCAGTAAGGAGCTGCTGTGCTAAAGCAAGGGTTAACTGTTTAAAAGAACAACTTAAGCAAGACACAACTCAAGCTAACCTAATGATCATGCCTGGGTCAAAACCATCATCTGTAGTAGGGCTGAAGAAGCAAAAGGAAGAGCATAGTGTATGGAGATATTTATAACTCTTCTTTTTGACTGACATTAATTAACTTGCCAACTGGACTAACTCACAATGAATCAACATCCTGCAGAATTGCAATGTTCCACCCAAAGTGGGAATATACTTTGCTACTGAGCTGTCAAACACATATTTATAAAACACCATGATGCTGGAAAGTGGTTCTGCAGTGTGAAACAGTGCAGATATGAGCTATACATCTCAGCTGCTGCATCTTTTTTTGGTTTTTTTTTTTGTTTCCACTCATTTGGTTATTTTTACATAGACCACTTTTTGCCCTTGTATTTGTCTTTGAAAAAGTAGTAAGACACAACAAAAAACACTTTTTATAAAAATTTGTGAGGGATATCTTGGTATATGTTTTTGTCACTGTAATGCTATTTGGTGCTACTGAAATGTATGGAGAATAATTAATGTTACTACTAAAATATGCTGCCTTAGGATACCACGCTAGTAAATTAAAAGTTAACGTTTTGACCACAAGACTTATTCTACATTTTCATATTAAAATAACAGAAACATTTTGAAAAATTTTAACAGGTTAATTTGAAAATTAAAATTTGTAAGTTAAATATAGGTATTGTGCTCATTCTGTGCATTTTGTATTACCTGCCAGAATCTGCATACATACTTGTTTTTTTGGAATGTCTGTCTTAATCACCAGTATTTTGATTCCTGAAAGAGAACAGTCAATTTTATGTTATTAAGATTCAGATTATTTTGGAATGGGCAAGATAATTACAGGCTAGTCCTGCCTTCAGTTTCCTATCATAATTTAAAAGTGTTAGCTCTGATTTCCATTGATGCAAAGCAGTAAAAAAAAATGGAGCAAAACACTTCTTAAATAGGAAAGATTTTTGTTAGAGCAGATATATTTTGCATAAAATATTTCTGGTAGAAATTAATTTCTTGATCCTGAAAAATGGATGAAGTTTGAATCTCCCACTGAATTTAATGAAAGCTGATGGAAATTTTGTGACACTGTGAGTCTGTGACTCTGTGGATTAGGCCACTAGGAGAATTAGAAGGGGAACACAAGGTATAGAAGCTTTTGGATGCTGTTCATCTCATCATCAACCTTGAATATTGCCAGTTTCCAAGACCTCATAAGAGGTATGATAAAATCAGAAGGACTAGAACCATGTTTAAGCTGCCAAAGTTATTGGTGAAATTTAATAAGACATTTGAAACACAGTAAGAACTATTGCAAGTTATCAATTAAAAAAGGCAAGAAACAGATAATGTCCATGTGCCATGTTCTTCATGTCTCGAAAGCTGCTAAGTGCTCTTCTCTCCTTCTTACGGTACCTTCAGCTCTCTAGAGTATAAATGAAACATTCTTTTGCTGAGAACAGTCTATTATTTTGACAATTAATAAATCTGTAAACACCCACATTTAATGACAACTGCAATTCATTTTCAGCTTCAAAACAGAATTTGTGATTTTCACTGTGAGAACAATGACAAGAATGTGAAGACAGTGAAAGATGATGAAAAATGCAATCTGTTTTGCCCATACATTTTTAATAAATGAAGCACATATTACAGTGAGCTATTTTTAAAGCTTTTTTGTCTGTGATGTTAAAGTGTGTAGGTACAAAATCCATCAAGAAAATACATTAATGTTTAACAGTTAGCACATCAAACTCTGTTCTGAATAAACAGAGATGCTCTTTTCCTAACTCGATTCTATTCTCTCCAACATTTCTTTATACTGTCAGAACTTATTTACTTCACTCTATTTTTGAAGCACTAATGTAATCTTTTTTTAATACACTAGAAAACTCAAAATCCTTGTCATACTTTTAAGTTATCACAACATACAAGTTTGGGATAATTTATTGTTATATGCTCTTTAAGATCTGATAAAATATTAGACACAAATATAAACATGTGAAAGTTCATACACTAAACCAAAAAGGTATGTATTGAGACCAATAGAGTAACGGGCACACATAGAACATTTCCAAATTAATCTGTTGTGGCTGAATAGTTTTTTCCCTTCTTTTCAATATCTGCAGCAGTTGTGGCAATGTAATTCTGGACTCTGATAAGGCTGACTGAATCATGACTGGATGAGGAATCTTCAATGCATTGGCTTGAAACTGCTGTCATTGTTAGATATCCACAGAGAGGACACTTGAGATACTTGAGAAGCTTTGTGAGGTGTTAATAGGCAGTTGTTCTTAGTCCTGCCCCTTTTGAAGAAGAGCCAAAGAGCTCAGGGAGAAGGCCTTGCAGGAACTAATCTTAGGGGCAGCAGAAGCTCATGGTGAGAAATGCATCAGCTGGCTCAGCTGACTCAACTGCACCAAGAGCAACTCTGTTACTTCCTATCATCTGGGAAGAACGAGGATACCTCAGCAGCAAAGCTCCATGGAAGGTCTGGGGAGAGCTTACCTATCCGCCTGTCAATCCATATGTCTCTCTATCCCCTAGCTCATGGCTGAAGTATTTATGTACTAGTCTAGCTGGTTTATTATGGGAGGTAGAGATTGCAATGGCAGTCATTCAGATACAAAGTCCACCAGATGACATCGAGTGTGTGAGACATCTGTGTAGAAATGGTAGTGAAGATGAAGGAAGATCTAGAAGAGGCTGGCACCTTCTGGAGAGACAGCTGGACACCATGCAGGCTGCCTGCAGTGTCAAAAATGTCTTAGTTTAGGCAAGATTCCTGCCTCGTATGACTCACAGCTTTCCATGAAGTTCTGTGTCATCAGGGAGAAATGCCACAATTTGCCAGTTCTCCCAACATGTATGGAACACAGTGTTCTCATCCATTTTTTGGGCCAAAAGCAGTCAATATGTTCTCAGTGAAATGTGGCTTGTTTCACTTCATAATATACTGCAGGAAGACACAAGATGCCATGTTTTAGTGGCCTATTAAAATGCACCTACTGTGCTTCAAAAAGCTCCAGACTGGGAAACTTCAGCTACCCAAAACTGTAGTAATGGTTAAGTAATACAAGCCTTATTGTGTGCTCTTCCTATAGCTATTTGGTTCTGTAATATTTATCTGTAAACATCCACTTTAATGAAATCTATTTCAAAGAGCTCATACTCTTATTTATGGAAAAAAATAGATTGCTAAAAAAGGAAATGGCTTTTAGTGCACTCTATAATGATATTTTAAAGCTGTCATTTTAAAATAGTGCCCTGGAAATGTAAGTGATAATCAGAAATCATATTTGCTGGGCTAAGATTTCTGTTAAATAGAAATCAAACTCAAGTGCTTAGTTTAGATGATTGCAAATTTGCACTCAGTGATTATTGATACAGCACTAAAAAGGTAGGATTTTCTCAACATTCCTTTTCCCTTATGCAGCGGTTAAAAGGTCATGCCACAGAAGATAAATGTACAAAACCATATGATCCCTTCTGCTTCTCTGAGTGGAAGAGAGAAGACAGCTGCATATTGTGGCAACAGGGTAGATCCCCAGTAGGGACTGACAGCTCTGTGTTGGCTTTTGGTTCAAGATAGAAACATTTCTCTTAACCCTGGAAGGGCTAATTTATGCCATATTCCCTATGATGATTTGACACCGCTTTTTTTCTAAAGTTGGTCTTATTCCTGAGACTGTTGAAGGGCACAGCAAAGGGTTGTGCTTGCTCTAAGTGGCAGAGATCAGCCCTCACCATCAGGGAAAGTATGTGAACTTCGGATGGATTCAAACCTCTTAGAACTTGTTTCAACTCCTTTAAGAGCTGACACACCTGAATTTGGGGTTTGGCATTCTAAGTCTGATTTTCACATTGACTGCTTCGCATTTAATTAAATGCAATTAATTTCCAGCTTGGGGAACAAGCATATTAGCTGTCACACAACCTCAGATGCTGGCTTTACCAGTAGTAGTGTGTGTAAACATGAACTCTTGTGAGCAATGGTACTGGTGATTTGAGAGTGGATGCATCTGTAGAATGGTTGTACCTGGCCTTGCTATAAGTCACTTCTGTACTGCCTTTGAGCCCTGTCTTGCATTCTTCAGACACAGATAGGTATCTAGACGAGATATAAATTCAGAAACCTGAAGCAACAATCAGACTGTGATTAGAAGAAATCACATGGCCTTGCGACCTGGCCAAATTCTGTGTACACCACTTTCAAATATTCCACCTAGAGCCAAATACTTTCTTTACTTCTTCTCTTATTTTTTTTTTTTTCTGAAACAGCTGTGTGCTGTTGAATATCAATGGCATGTCCTCTTTCCTTCTCCCTTCCCCCCTCCAGATTCCAGTGTTGGACTAATGGACAAATAGACAGTACTGCTGCAAAACATATATGAGAGCTTTTAAAGTAATTTGGTCCCTGGTAGGTTGAAGTCCAATACACTACTAGGTTGCAGGCAGCTACCACTATTATTTACCTTTGTTCTGAGTAATCTTATGCCTGGGAAAATACTGCTGCCAACTTCCAATTTTGATCAAAGACTAATTCAATTTTTGTTTGCTTTGGGTTTTTTTTCTTTAATGAGTAGAAACCAGATAGGAAAGAAGTGCTATTAAAAAAACATGGCAGTCGGTTAACAGGAAAAAAAAAAAAAAAGATATTTACCCTTGTCTGACAGGACTAACTCAGCTGTGTATTCCAGGCACTGCTGCTTCTAAATTTTGCTTTAAAAGAGTACTGAACTTCACACCATTTGATTTTTAGTAAAATATTAAAGAACTAGAGAAGAAGCCCTGTGATGTGTACACAGCTTTTGAAAGGCATAAAAATGCTCCAGAACACCTAGGAGAGGGTCTGCTAAAATCTAAAGTCAAAACAAAAATGAGGACCCCGTATGTAATGTTGCTAAAAATTAGAAATCATAATTTACTATTTTTGCTAGTTTTATTCATGGAAGTGCCTAGGGGCCAACAAGAAGTGGAATTTTAACAGATTAGGCAATAGTCGGACACCTAATGGAGACACTCCTTCCTTTATGGATCTTAAATGTAAATAGATGAATCTGAAAAACAAGAAGAGAAAGGGTATACAGTAGATAAATACTGTAAAAAATACAGTACTTTTATGTATTACAGTTTCTTTAAAATATTTACTTTGTACAGAGGGTCATAGAAGATATTTTAATAATCTGGTGCAATGTAAAACATGGCATAAATACAACTTCCATTTGGTTTATAAATTATTATCTATATAAGATAGAAAAGTAGGAATGCAAAGGACCAAACAGTCAAACCTCAAACAATCCTTGTGCCTGCTCTCAAAGCAAGATGAACTGTATCTGTGAGGGTCTGAAAGTTTTCAAAGACCAGTGATGATGGACATTCTGCTATATTTCCTAGGTAATGAGCAAAAACAATATCTTGCATGAGAGAGTTTAGCCAACAAACAGAGAATCAATGCTGCCAAGAGTCTTTGTCCTGTGAGAAACATAAAGTAACTAGCCTGTACCTCCCCTTTGGCAGGTGCTGCCCCATATTAGTCAGCTTGCTCTCAGTTACCTCCTCTGCCAGAAATTTGTCTGAGGGAGAGGAAAATGACAGTTTTTTTCTGTAGCTCCCACAGATATACTTGCATTGTACAACTCCATACATCTGCAATCTAACCATTCCCATTCATCCAAAATAAATTGCACAAAGATGTTCAGGAGGCCATATTTTCCCTTGGCTTTCCAAAAGGCACTCCACAGCAAAAATAGATGTTTTGACTGGATGTAAAACTCAGAATGAAAGGATACCATTAGTCTTGCAAGCCAACTTTTCTATAATGATAAGCAATTTTGTGAAAGAAATTAACTGCAAGAACAAAAAGTGGAAATTTGGGGTCTATTTAGGCCAAGCAGTATAAGTAATTACTCTTTAAACTGAGATATTATGTTACATGTGCTACAGCCAAAAATTTTTTTAAGCCTGGTTTGCTTGTAGTGGCCATAATTAGATTTCTTTCAAATACTTTTAGAACTTTTAGGATTGGGTCAGATCTTAAAATTACATATTATAGTCTTACAAGCATTTGAAAATTAAAGAGGAAATGGAAGTTACATAAGATCAATACTGGCATGACAATTCCTGAGCTGCTCTTCCCATGGTATCATATTTGTCAGAAGAATTTGATCCATAAATATAGTTGTAAGTAAACTGAGTCCTTTCTAAAAAGAAAAATACCCAATCAGCAGTTATTTTCTTCTTTGTTCTCCTTTCCAATCCATGTACCTTTTAAAACCACCTCGTGTTTTGTTCTTCAGTACTTGGTGTTTATTTCCTCATTCAGACAGCAAAGTGTCTTCTGTTGCTGCTGTCATCTTCGCCAGACTGACCTGTGGGTTCTGTTAAATTAATTTGCTATGGCAGATAGCAAGGAATGGGTAGCAGTGCTTCCTACTGACACTGTTTATCTTTCTACTAGGTTTTCACTGGAGACACAATTTTTTGCTGGCATTCCATTGAGCTGGAGACATGAATGGCAATGTATTTCGTCTTGAGAAGATTTGCAGCCAAAGAGTTTGGGGAAGGAGCTGTCTTTTGTATCCAGAGCTACAACAACAATTTAGGGAAGAAGACCTTTCAGTAGAAGCTGCTAATTTAAAGTTAATTTCTCTGTTGTAAGGGATGGCTCTTTCTGCACCCAACTGACTGTTAATTTGGCCTTGAAGCATGAGGATACAGAGCCTCTCTGGCAAGAATTTCTGTTAGGAGAACACTGTTAGGGAATGAGCTGAGTCTACTCATGTAGGCTGCTGAGTTGTGGCTTTTCTGATATGGTTAGGTTCACAAATTATTTGATTCCCTGGAGTTTATTTGAAGTTTTTAATTAAAATCCTCTCTGTTGGTACTCTGATTTTATTGAATGTGACAAAAATTTCTTGGGACTTGATTTTTCTTTTAACTACAGTCCCCTTACAGCTATCACATGGTGTAAAATAATTTTGAAGTGTGTATAAATGACATCACTTCAGCAATATAAAGGGAACCTTTGGGAAAATGAGAACGTCTGTATTCTATTTTCCTAGAATTTCATCTTTGTGTGCCTGTACTGAAGACAAGATGGTGAAACAGGAGAATTTATATTTTTTTTTTTCAAAAAATTATTTTCAGGTATGAGTATCTTGTTGAGACACCTCATAAGTATTATTTTCACTTTGGGGGCCTCCTTCTCTGGGAATGAGAAAGTGAAAAAACTTAGATATTTTCTGGTGGCCAAAAAAGGCCCAAGTATGCAAGCCTTCTTCCTAAAGCAGGGCAACCAGAAGTGCACAGTTGGGGAGGCCAGGAGGAGAGCAAACAGCAGGGAGTATGGAACCACAGCCAGCTTGTTACCGCACAGCTGGGCAGCTGTGGCTTGGATTCTCATCCACGCTCCCAGTATAATTTAAGATTTATCATTGTATTGAATAAACCATACATACCAGAACTTCATTCACTGTAAAAACAACTCCTGTGAACTCATTGAGCCACTGTATCATTGAGTAATTCAGATAGGAAGGGAACCCAAGGGGTCTCTAGCTCAACCTGATGGTCCAAGAAAGCACAACTGAGAGAGCACACTGTGTTGCTCCAGGCTATAACCAGCTGAGGCTTTAAAACCTCCAAGGATGGAGAATGTATGACTTACTTTGGCAAACACTTCTACTGCTTCCTGTTATGAAACAGGTTTTCTTTTTCTAAAGACTGAATTTCTGTTGGTTTCATTTGTATCTATTTTTTCTTATGCTTCAGTCATGCACCACTTAAGAGCCTGGCTCCATCCCTCCTTGCAGGCACTGCCAAACTAGTGTCATGTCCCCCTCAAAGCAATGCCTTCTACAGACTGAACAAGCCCAGTTGAACTCGCTTCATTCAATGTCCTTCCTGTAGTGAGGGTCCCAGACCCCCCTAAGTGGGCTCAGTATTTAAACATGGTCTAGCAAAAGCAATAGGGCAATAATATACTGACTTTCCTACTATATTAATAAAGCCTTGGTTTCTGTTGATTTTTTTTGCTGCCAGAGGACACCCCTGGCTCATGTTCAGCTTGCTGTCTACCAACACCCCCTGAGCCTTTTCAGAACAACTGCTGCCCAACCACACAGACACATTTTCCTCTAGCCTGAATCAGTGCAAGGAGTTGGTCTACCTCTAATGCAGGACTCGGCACTTGTCCTTGCTGAATTTCATGAGGTTTGTGTTGGCCCATTCCTTCAACATGTAAAGGTCATCCTGGAGGGCAGCCCTCCCAAGCAGCATTTTAACTGTACACCAACCTGCTCTCACATGTAAATCCATTGAGCAGCCATCACTGTGGCATTTCCTCCAGGTCATTGTTAATGATGTGAAACAGGACATGCTCCAGAGCTTTGTGGTGCTCCCCTTGTTCTTGCTGCTGTCCTCATGGTCCACTAACCACTGCCCTCTTGGCCTGACCATCCAATCCATTCGGTTGTCTGCTCATCCAGACTGAAACCTGTGAACTTGGGTAAAAGCACAGTGTCAGAGTCAGGGTCAGAAATCTTACTGTAGTCTATTAAGGCTTTTTCTGCCTTGCTTAGGTCTTGACATCCACAAATCCAGCCATTTTACCATAGAAATTTTTCAGGCTGGTTAGATATGATTTACGCTTTGCAAGCCCATGCTGACTTCTCCATGTGTTTAGAAATGTGTTCTGAGAGGACTTGCTCCAGGACTTTCCCAGTTACCTAAATGAGTCTGGCCCTCCAGCAGTTTCCCAAATCCTCTTGTTGGACTTTTCTGAAAATGGGTGCGTGGGTGCAAATCTATCTTCTTTTTTTTCTGTTGTCAAGGTCCTTCTTCAATCTCTATTACTTTACAAACATTGCAGAGAGCAGCCTTGTAACCAGCCCACTCAGTTCTTTCAGGTTCAAACCATCTGGGTTGCATGAGCTGAGTTCTTGCAAGTAATCCCTGTTATGATTTTAATCTACTGCTGGTACTTCTCTTTCTCCTTGCACAGAAGCCTGGGAGACCTTGTTAGTCTTGAAGAATGAAGGAAAAAAAAGGCATTGAGCACCTAAAACAGCTATGTCTATCATCACTAAATCATCCCAGCTATTCAGTAACAGAACAGTGTCATGATTCAGCTCTGTGGATTATTTGCACCTAACTCTATTCAGGAGGACACTTTAGACAGTATATTTTTTAGTGAATTTGTTACTGAGACTCAAGGAGGAAACAAAAAATAAACTTTTTTATTCAATTTCATTTAGCTGAACCTTCTACAGCTCATGGCCACACATTCCATTGAAAGAAAGGGTTAGATATTCTTTATATAAGAAAGATAAGCACTTTTGCACCTGTGAAGAAATCTTGAAATTATCTTTATGTAAGCTCTTCTTATGCTTTTAGATTTTCTTGTCATTTAGCCCGAATTTCAAGATGTGGATGAGGTTGTGTTTTGGTGGATTTTTTCCCTGCTCTGAACAGTGTGTGGGCTGAGAGTCAAGAATGCATATAGGTTGTGCACAGGGGAAAAGGTATAGGTCACCTGAAAATAATTAGCATTTCTGAAATAACTGTCTTTGTGTGAGAGGCATAGATCATAAAAAGAGACTTATTTTCATAATATGGGCTTTTAAAGAGTGTTGTTTCTGCTGTCATGCTTCCTCCACCTCATAAGGAAAAAAACCCACCAACTCATAAAGAGTATCACATTCACATAGAAAACATAAATTTTGCAGAAAAAAATAGCTAAATATTTTCAATTGCATCTAATATAATTTCTCTGATGCACACACTGATGGAAAATAAAATACAAGTATACACACAGAACACCTACAACAATATGTTCAGGCAATTAAAGAAAATGAAGGGTACTTCCCAAATTAAATATTTTAGAAATATGTCATTTCAACTCCTAGCTAAAAACTCATCATCATTTGGGACTACATCTTTCTGCCTACACTGCTGCAAATATGCAAATTCTGTAACATTACTGACCTAATGAGAGGCAAATGTGCACTTGCAACCTTCAACAGCTTAATCAATGTGATTCCCATGTCCAGTCAGGGAAAGCTATTTTTGAATTGGGCTAGCAGTCACAGATGGAAGAGTTTTTGACAGATTTCAGTAATGCACTTAGATAATCACATTCCAGGGATTAAAAAAAACCCAAAAAAACAAAACAAAACAAAAAACAAACAAAAAAAAATAAACAAACAAAAATCAAAACTACCCCAAGAATTTTAATTCTAAAACTCCATTAGTGTAGAGGAGCAGAAGTGGTGCAAGAAAATAAAGTTCTTTTCTCTGTTGGGTCAAGTACAGCCTCTGTTCTCTGATAATGGCAAAAGCTTATTGCTTTAGAAGGCTGTACCTCTGCTCCCCAGTAATAACCTTGCTAATTGTATAGTGTTGTATACAGTGGAAAGATTTTTCCTGACCCTGTAGGGAACAAGTGCTGTGAAGCATGAGATTTGATTAGCCTTATTATCTTAGCCTGCCCAGTTACCAGTGTTGTAAGCTGCCATGAAATTATCCGCCCCTTTTAAAAATAAGGCCATACTATTTGTCTTCATTATCTCCTTCTTTGGAGTTGAATTCCACATGCAAACAGACCTCAGTGATGAAAATAGCACAGGAATTACACGTGTAGCCTTTTAACTCTGTAGGTACTGTTTTCTTTTATTCTTTCATGCCACCTTGCTATGTAAATCAACATTCTCCTAAATATTTTGGGTTTGATCACCCGCTCCTGAAAGAAAACTGGTTTTATTTTACTATCAATATTTGCAATTATCAATGTGATTTCCTAATGAGTTACTCTGGAGCAACTCATAGCTTGGAAAATGGTGTCATTTCTTTAAAATTTTGCTGTATTTGATAGATTTTTTTAAACGTTCTACAGTGTCCTGCATACAGAAATGAAACTACACACAAAAATTATTATTATTAATAATTATAATATAATAATAATAATAATAATAATAATAATAATAATAATAATAATAATAATAATTGCCCTAGTTCCTTTCCTCAGCACAAAAAACTTAGCAAATATATTTGGATGGTATGTCAATGGATACATAAATCAGTTATTATCATAAGATCTCCAAATAGTGATAAATACAGCAAAGAAACTGACACTTGAGTGACTTAGTTTTTTCAGGTCATGAAGACAGCATATTTTGGTGGTTATTAAATAAAGAAGTAGTCTAAAGTTAGATCTGTCTTAAAACTGATCATAATAAATGATTATCCAAATTAGACACTGATTAACGAACGTGTGTGGAACACTGGACTTGCTGAGTATGCCAGCAATCAGCTTAAAACCTCCTTAAAAAAAAATACACCACCTCAAAGTCCTTCAGTCAACACCAGTTTGCCACAAGAAGTACGGAAAGGGGAACAAACTCAAAGAAGCACCTGCTCTGTGGTTAGAACTGTTCATTTTGTCATTAAAATAGCCATCAGAACAGTGATAGAGAATTTGGAATTCAGACCCAGAGTTCTGCAGAGAGTAAGACAAAGAAATTTTCAGCACAGTTGACACCAGCCAGTAGATAATCTCTCCACTATTGTGGCAGCGCTGGTGGTAATTACAGGTTTTGTTTTCCATGTGTATACCCAGAACAGTAACAGGACTGAAAAACACATCCTCCTTTCCACATTCTCTACACTGGAATGTCTGCTCCTCTAACTCCTATAACACCAGGGTAGGAGCCCTAGCAAAAGCAGAAGACTCTGGAGAAAGACCTCTACCTTGTTGCTGGTAGCATCAGCAGAGAACTGTCAGAACATCAGCCACCCTGGCCCCTGCAGTTTTACAAAAAGGAGCAGAAAGACTGAATAGCAAAAGCCCTCAAGTGAGATCTGTATCATCAAAGGCTGAGTTCAAAGCTCTGTGGAGTCATAAACTCCAGTTCTAGTGAATGTGAATCAATCAACACAAAGGTATCAGGGCTGGGGCTGCTCTACCAGACAGCCCTTACACTGCCTGAATCCTGCGGCTAGACAGAGCCTGAGATAATCCCTGGCATAAAGAAACTCAGTTTTGGCACTCTTCTAACCTATGCCTGGCTGACCATGATCACTAGCCAGAAATTGCTGGGACATAAGTCAG